>NC_133771.1:145097149-145216970 GCF_003597395.2 Chelonoidis abingdonii
GACCAGAGAGGGAGCCAAGCCCTGGAAATCACTTGGCTGGTGGCAGCGATATCCGATCTAAGCTGGTAATTAAGCTTAGAGGGTTCATGCTAGCTTCTCAGTTTATGAACGCTAAGGTTCAAATCTGAGTAGGAAGCTATGACAAAAATAACATACTAGGGAAATGGAAATGTTATGCCATGCATTCCATTGATCCTTTTTACTTCTCTTTTATATCGAATGGCACACAGGAGCAATTGCCAGGAAGAAAAAGGTTTACTTATCTGTCCTCAAGAGCGATAACTAAGAGGAAAGCTGACCTTTCAATATTTTGGCAGGCCTGTGACATGGATCCCCCTTACCCACCATCTGCCCTCCTTCCACTCTTAATGTAATCAACTCCTGTTCTTTATCACACCACTAGGCACAGGACACCCCTAAATTTAACTCACTCTAATAAGCACATGCACGTGAGAGAGAGAGAGAGAAAATGTCTTTAGGACCTTCATTCCAATTTCTTCCTGAACAAGTGGAGCCCCACTGTTTGTTCCTTTTACCTTTTGCAGTAAGTTTACATCAGTTTTCCAGGCTCTCATCACAAGCACAGGAGTGGGAGGGTTACTTTAACCCCTCTGCCCCAAAAAAACCCAACAAACCCTAGGATTATCTTGTAATTTTTATTTCCCTCAAATGGGAGAGTCTGTAGCCTCAGGCTTTGCATCACACAATGGCTACCTCTTAGCCTTTGGTTAAAAAACAGAACTGAAACACCCCCTATAGCAGATGTTCTCAACTTTTTCTATGCCAGGACTCTATGTTTACAACAGAAAGAAGTTTTGGCACTCGTTCTCCCATCTGAACATAAAGAAAGGGAAGGTGTCCATGACCCCCCGCTAAGAACCTACAGATAGAGATGGAGTGGGGGGGACTTGTATGGATATTGCCTGTATACCAGTCCCAGTGCAGGCAGAAGGAGGTTTATGCTGGCTGCAGAGCGCCTTTCAGCACTAACTAACCTCGTTATCTCTAGCTTGCTTGCTAGCATATATATACCTGCCCCTGGAAATTTCCACTACTTGCATCTGACGGAGTGGGTATTCACCCACGAAAGCTCATGCTCCAAAATGTCTGTTAGTCTATAAGGTGCCACAGGATTCTCTGCTGCTTTTTCAGCACTGGGGCTGCAGCCGCTGTAGTCACTTCACCGGCAAGGGGAGGGACACAGTCTGCACAGAAAAGGGGAAGGAAGGAGGCAGCTGTGGGAGCTTTTATTGCAGTGCTCTGGAGCCTGCCAGTCGCTCCTCCCTCAGCAGCAATGCGCCCAGGATCTGCCCACTGCAGCCAAGTACCCCCAGTGTGCAGTGGGAGGGGAGGAGAGCCGGGTCTCCCTTCCATAGTTGGGCACTCCTGCTCCCCCAAGCACCACTTGGAGCACAGCCAGGCAAACTCCTGGGGGGGGAAGAGCAGGGGGAGAGGACAGGGTGTCCAAAGTTAGGTGAAACTTTCCCAGGCATGTCACCATCAGGGAAGTACAATAACCATTGTGGCCACATGAGGAGGACAGCCCCCTCCCACAATTACTGCTTATCTGATTAGGGAAAGGAGTTATTAATAATGGGCCATCCTGGCCCTGGGTGCAGGTGTTGTTTTGCTGGGTTTCTCCTCTTGAATTCTGTGTATGGTTGCATCTAAATTTACAAACATGCAGTATACCATTTTTTTCATTAACAGTTTATCACCTCTGGGAACATTATGTTTCTTCTTGCAGTAAATACAAATTTATTCTTGCAGTAAATTGCCTGTAAAGTTTGGGAGGAACCAACATGCAATGAACGAAAGACAGATGTATAAATGAAGCATGCACACAACCAGCTGAAGCATAGCTGGAGTTTGGCAAGAAAAAAAAAAGAATCATATCAAAAGTGACACTCCAGCAAGAACTGAGTATAAAAGGCACTGATCAAACACTGAATTTTCTGTTAAGTGCTTCCTACCTCCTACAGCACACCACTCCGTGTAGCATGATGTTTTTATATAGTATGCAAAGAACAATCACGGCTCACAAAAAAAGCGATCATTTGAGTGAGAGTTGAACATCCCTAATTCAACATACTCCTGCTTTTGTTGGTCTCTCATGGTATATGTGTGAGAAGCACCTCAGACTTTATTCTGTGTCCCATTATTATTTATATTTGTATCAGAGTAGCATTTAGCAGCTCACTGAGATTGGAGCCCCATGCTGTGGGGCCCTGTACAAAACCACACCAAGCTGAAGTCCTTGCTCTAAAGAACTAACAATCTAAACAAACACGACAGATGAAGTACATAGCATTACACCCACCTTGAGATGTGGAACTGAGGGAGACTGAGCAACACACCCAAAGTTGCCCAAGAAGTCTGTGGTAGAGCTGGGAATCGAACCCAGCTTTACTGATCCCAGTTGAGAACGTCAGCCACAAGCCTGTCCTTTGCCTCATGGGAAAAGCCCTCTAGGTTTGCACCAATGACAATCTTTACACTAAGACAAGGTAGGTGAGGTAATATCTTATGCGGGATCAACGTCTGTTCATGAAAAACAAGCTTTTGAGCTACCCAGAGCTTGTCTTCTTTGGATCTGAGAAATGTATTTTTCTCAGGTACCTTTCCCAGACCCGCAGAAGAGCTCTGTGCACGCATGTCTCATTCGCCAACAGAAGTTAGTCCAATAAAAATATTATTTTACCCACCTTGTCTCATTAATATCCTGGGACCAACACGGCTACAACAACACTGCAAACAGACTTCTCATGTGAGTAATAGGAAATCTGTCCTAGCAGCAGTGTATTTCAAGTTGAAATATCACCGATTACTTTGTGAAGTCCTTCAATGGCCATGTCAGAGATCAAGGTGCCATGAGAAATGAGTAGGTTTAGCTTTTCCTCATTCTTAATAAAACTGTCATTGTCACATTCACATTGTGGATTTTGATTCTTATTCTCAGCATTCATGGTATTTTCCCATTCATGTTTGAGTTTCACATTCATTGTAGATTCCTAAGAAAAACAAAACTGAACAAACCTTCTACTTTTACAGAACTTTTTAGTTTTTAGGTATTGCTTGCATCATCTGTTTCATAGGGAAAGTATATTCCGGTTTTTTTTACTTTTTAAAAAAACTTGCATGCTTTACCACACATTGTGGGTATTGTTTATATTCCAGAAACTGACCCCTGCTGACAAAGGCACACTTACAATGGTGTAGTCTGGCTAGGATCCACAGAACCAAGTCAATTAAGCTTTGGAAGAGAACCCCACGCTATTCAAAATTTAAAATATGATATTGAGAGTTTTAAAGGTTAAAGATCAATGGCCAGTGATCAGAAGGCAATTGGTCTACAGCAGATTGAGGGAAGTGATTATTCCCCTCTATTTGGCACTGGTGAGGCCACACCTAGAGTATTGTGTCCAATTTTGGTTCCCCCCACTACAGACGGGATGTGGACAAATTGGACAGGGTCCAAAGGAGGGCAATGATTAGGGGGCTGGGACACATGACTTACAAGGGGAGGTGGAGGGAACTGGGGTTATTTAGTCTGCAGAAGAGAAGAGTGAGAGGGGATTTGATAGCAGCCTTCAACTACTTGAAGGGGGGTTCCAAAGAGGATGGAGCTAGGCTGTTGTCAGTGGTGGCAGATGACAGAACAAGAAGCAATGATCTCAAGTTGCAGTGGGGGAGGTCTAGGTTGGATATTAGGAAACACCATTTAACTAGGAGGGTGGTGAAGCACTGGAATGGGTTACCTAGGGAGGTGGTGGAATCTCCATCCTTACAGGTTTTTAAGGTCAGGCTTGACAAAGTCCTGCCTGGAATGATTTAGTTGGTGTTGGTCATGCTTTGAGCAGAGGGTTGGACTAGATGACCTCCCGAGGTCTCTTCCACCCCTAATATTCTATGATTCTATGAATGCAGGAGGCAGAAAACAAGCAGCAGTTTGAACATGAACAAAGAATGACATATCTTTGATTGCAGGAACTAGAAGCTAAGGCAAAAGTGGACAGACTTAAGCTGCAACTCAAGAGAAAAAATCAGTGCCCTAATCCTGCATCACTAAAATCAATGAAGTCAATGGGAGCTTTGCCACTGACTTCAACAGACACCAGGTGTCAAACATAGAACTCCCTGTCTGCTGTTGAACCTAGCTAGCATTGAAACAACGATGTCTAAGATGGCAGTTTCTGTGGTGTAAACAGGCCCCAAGACATGATATTATTGAAGTAGTCAACACTACAGCACAAGTGTTGTAATGTATTCTGTTACTAATGAAACTGCAATTCAGGAATAAAACGAAGTAACACAATTCTCTTGTGCTCAACTCCAGGCTATGGAATGATAGGAAAATGAGTATGCAGAAGGAAAGGCACAAACACTTGCATTCCTGCAGTATTGTCAATTAATTACATAGTTCAGCAGTTCACAACATCAATGAAAGGCAGTGCTAAGAACTATGAACATCCTGGAGAAGTCCGGTCATTCCATCTTTACTAAGAGCATAGAATGTGACTAGACATTTAGGGCAGAATTTTCAAATACTCAGCACTAAACATCAATGAGAACAGAGTTAAGCCAATGCTGAATACTTTTGCTCGTTGACTTGAAAAGGAGCAAAGCTAGGCCAATGCTGAGGAGGGTAGAGTTGGTCAAGGCTTTTTTGAATAAATATTTGTTGAAAAATACCAGTTCACAAAAATCAAAACTTTTTGCAGGAAAGAGTCAGTTTCAATTAGTTTTCTGTTTAGAAAAAAAATTCAAAATTGTTGAAATATCCTGTTCTGATATTTTCAAAATGAAGGTATTTTTGGTTCAAAATGATTTTTTGTTTCTAAATGAAAGTTAATATATAGCTAACATTGTAAAAAAAAAATAAAAGAAAAAAGGATGAAAACTTAACAAAGATTTTTGACATGATCAAAATGAAGCAATTCAATTGCCCCAGACTGGATTTTTTTTTATTTTTTTTTTTTTCCAGATTTTTGGTTTACAATTTTTGTTGTTGTTGAGATTTCAGCTTTTTGGTCTGATTTGGGATGGGAAAATTGTTTCCCCCCAGCTCTAATGTTCAGTGGTATTGAAAACCCTACCCTTATTATTACATATAATATCTTATCATAACCACTATTCATTTAAATATCAGAGGGGTAGCTGTGTTAGTCTGTATCCACAAAAACAATGAAGAGTTCATTGGTACCTTAAAGATTAATAAATTTATTTGGGCATAAGGTTCTGTGGGGTTGTTTTTTTTTTTACCCACGAAAGCTTATGCCCAAATAAATGTGTTAGTCTTTAAGGTGCCACCAGACTCCTTGTTGGTTTTATTCATTTAAACATTCCAATAATAGCCTAAACATTTGGGATCCTTCACAAGCCCACAACACACTTGGGCTGTTGGGTATCTGGCCCTGCTGCTCTCACACTTCCTACAGCACTGGAAAGATCTGTTTGTCAGCATACCAAGTGAATGTGTAGAGACGTATCTATTTCTATATTAAGCCAATGTTTATGTATCTTTCACACTAGTGAGACATGATTCATAGTCACATGAAAGTGCTCGATCCTGTTTAGTGGTAGCTGATAAACATGTCAAAAAATTAAAACAAAACAAAAAATGAAAGGTGATTAAATAATAAATGTAAACAGTGGTTATGATTTCAAATACATTGTAACTTATGTACCACGAATATTCAGTAAATTCAAAAGTCAGAGCTGTACATATTAAGCCCTCTGCCCCCCGCAAATACAGAAGTCAAACTCTACCTACAGGCATGATAGCTTTAACCTGTGCAGCACCCCAGAAGTGTGCTAAGAGCAGTAGAAAAAGGTACTAACCAAATTTCATTTGACCTGTAAGACATTAGAGCGCTGTCTATTGTCATTCCTGAAATCCACAGCCCTTATGGCATCTTGAAGTATCTGTAACTATAAGTGCACAAACAAAAAGCGCACACCTCTCTCCCTACTGATCTAACCCTCTCTCCTTTCTCTTCCTTCTTCTTCCCCACAGTGGGATGAATCTTCCCTTAGTGTCCCTGTAGTGTCTGTTCAACACAGAATGCAACCTGATTGAAGTGTTTAGTTTCCCTGAACACTATGGGGCTATTCAGGTGAATAAGGGCGGCAAGATCCAACCCTTATACTGCAAGTTTCTTAGCTCAGGGACTTTATTTTATTTCAAAGTCTCAATAGTGCCATATGATACATAGCATACTAGCTGTGCTGGTTGTTGTGAAAATTCAACTGCTATTTATTTATTTTGTTCTTGTAATTCAGGTCAGTGTTGCCTATCAGATGGATAGGGTCCCCTTTTTATACCTGCATCGGTCAAAATAAATATATACAATAAAAGTGAATATGCAGACAATAAATAATTCATGGCAAATTGATACAGTAGGAAAGGAGGGAAACTACAAATAAAACGAGGGAAAAAAAACCAAGTAAGAACAACTGAGCAAGGAAATCCACCACTGCCCTCTAACATAATTAACAGTCATTATTAGCTAAAATAAGATCATAATTTGCAAAGGATTCAGATTTCACACACATAATAACTGACAAAACAAGCTACTACTTGCAGATAATAAACCCACACTACTGAAGGACAATGACTGGTACAGAATTATACACAAAGAGTGGGTGGTTTACAGGAAGAGAAATGTTTCAGTCTAGTAGACTGAAAATGTAACATACTAGCCAAGAAAAGGCTAAAACCACCACCTTGAAAACAAGCTGTAATAAGCTACTGACAGAAAGCAAAAAGGGACAGAAAAGAAGTATTTATATAAATGGTGAGCCAAATTCTGGCCCTCATATAGGCATAGCCTAAGCTTGCAGAGGAGAAACTCATGCTGGGGAAACATGCACATGGGCACAAGAAACAAGGGGGTGAAATTCTGATTCCATAGAAGTTAATAATCCTGGGTTTCAACCCAGGACTTTGTGTAATGTCAGGTTTTGACATAATAGTATAATGAGTTATTGGTCATTTAGTAATAACTTGGGCAATATTGGCCAGATATATGTTTAGAGTTATTTACCTTTCATTTGATGAATAAACATTTGAAATTAAAGCTCCTTGATTTGACTTCTGGTGACTGTTGAACTTGGATTAATCATTGATAGGGCTATGATTTTCTCATGGAAGCTATGGAGCCACCGCGGGCGGCCAGGGTACCCCAGAGCTCTGAGCTGTCCTGGGGGGCCGGGGGGTCCCAGAGCACTGAGCCGCCATGGGAGGCTGGGTTTATGCCAGTGGAATGAATTTGGCCCAGAATCCTCATTTCTCCCTCTCTCTTTGGCAACTGGACAAAATCCATCTGACTGTAAAAGAGGAGACTGTGATGCCTGGCACTTTCATCAGCATCAGAGCAACTGGAAGCTTATTTCACTTCATGTAACTGCACTTCTCCAAGCCATATCACACCTGGGTTCTCTAAGTCTCTAGACAATCGCAATAAATGAGTTGAGTCCAAATGGCTTTCATTCTCTCTATTGGGACTTCCTCAATAACGGATTTTTCTCCACTCTCCCAGTGATATTTGTTGGATTAGGAGCTGAACTAATAAGGGCTAACACCTATGCTTAGGACCTAATTTACAGAAATTTACAGACAGCTGCAAATGAATCAATGGGAGCTGTGCTTTGAATATATAAAGTGCTATAAGAATGCTGAACTATGAAAAATCAGTGTCTCAAGCCTGGTACTGTCACTTTGGTCTTAAGTTTCTGTGCCTCAGTTTCCCACCTGTACAATGTGGATAATAATACTTTCCCACCTCACAGGGATGCGGTGAAGATGAATTCATTAACATTTGTGAAGCACTCAGCACCAACAATGATAAGCACCATAGAAATGCCCAGGAGGAAATTCATTATGTATCTGTGAGAGATCTGGATGATGTGTGGTAATTAAAGCTTGGGGCCACACATTGAATGATTAAGATAAAAAGAAATACTGCACATTTCCCGAAGAAAGAATGCCCATTGAGGGAGTGCGGCCCATTCTGCACACTGAGGGCTTGATTCTCCTCTCACTCAAGTCAATGGAAAAACTATTAACTTCAGTGGTGCAGGATCAAGCCTAGAGTGAAGAAGGGCTCCTGCAGAAAAGACAGTATGTAATCTTGTAATTAAAGGCTATATCATAGTGCACATGCACAAAGAGACCGAATGAAGATTGTATAAAGAACCTTAATTGAGACATTTCTGAACTTTTTAGAGTTTAGCTTTGCAACCTAAACAACATTCTTTTAACATAGATTTATTATTGTCATTTATATTGCTATAGCACTAATCGGGATCAGACAGCAAGAAGGCACGGACCCTCTTCCAAGGAGTTTGCAGTCTGGGAAGCCAAGGGTTGGGGAAAGAAATGAAATCATTTTATCTGGTCTTCCTCTCAATCAGTTCAATTCTGCTCTCCCATTCATGTATTCTCTGCTTCTTGTTGCTCAAACAATTACATTCTGTCCCCAGATTCCATTTTTTCCTCCCGTTCCCAACATCATATGCTTACTTCAGAGGCCCAGGCAGCTCATTTCCAAAATTTCCCTTAGCTGGCATGGAATCAGGTAGATCTGAGGGAAGGCTCCTAGGCTGGTTGGGTTGTGGTCCACACTGCAGCTCCTGCTGGCTTTGGGGTAAAGCTGCAGGGGTTGGGTGAGGGCTCAGCAAAGCCACCCACACAGCAATTCACACCTCTCCCTGTTACTGAACAGAAAGAGGCCTGGCAGCTTCCTGCTGTTCAGCACCTCTCTCTGCTTCTCATAGGTCTCTGCTGAAGGAGCAGAGTGAACCCTCAATGACAGCAGCACTATTATAGATGGCTGGGAGGCCCTGGCTGCAGCATCTCCAACTGCTTCCAGGCAGCACATCAGCAGGTATGTATTGGGACTGGAGGCAGAGTGGCCCTCTACCCAGGCACCAGTCAGCACAATATGGGAGACTGGGGGAGCACTGAGTGCCCATGCTACAGGAAGAGAACACACAGCTCTCCCCCCTATTTTCCTCTGTACATTTGTTGTCTCCTATATTTGCCAACATGCCTCCACCTGCCTTGTCCATGTCTCTGGCTAGAAATTTCAACCTGAACCCAGCTCACTGCATGCCTGTAAAGAGACATGGCCCTATTTTCTTATAATTCCTTTTTAACTTTTTTCTACTGTTGTAGATATGAGCTATTGACAGACAAACATTCATCTGTTACAGTTCTCTTAGCAACTCATAATCTGGCTGTCTGGACAACTCTGATAAACACAAAAAAATTTTGTATGACCTACATACACACCATCATAAATAAACCATTTAACATCTGGTAACAATTCACATTCGTTCCAAAATTTTGCAGCACTACTGTGGGAAGATTTTTTGAAAAACAAATCTGATTGCAGTAATTATCAAATATGCAACAGTAAAACTATAAAACATATTTTCCAAACCATCAGAACTAAACACTGATCAGTGCTGCATCTCAAATATTATAGGAGGACAAAGCTACCCCTTTCGATATTCTGATGGAGTCTTACAAAATTTTCTCCCTGCATGTCAAAAGAATGTCAATCCTGTGAAAAGAAAAACATACCTTCTCCTATATAAAAAACCTTAAAAACTGATCTTGCCTTTTGACATGAGACGAAAGCATTCTCCAAGGAAGATGAAAAACTCAGGAAGCAATGGGTGTTGGATGTATTTAATGCTTTATATCTCTCCAGACAAGAGGGGTATTTATTATTATAAATTAAAAAAAAAGTACCATCTGCCATGCAGTGTTCTTCCTTAGACAGAAAAAGGCAGAGTTCTTATACTGGCTAGAAAAACAACAATAGACCAAATTATGCTTATACGTATGTTCCAAATGAACAATCACAGGTCTTTTTAAAGAGTCAAATCTGACTAATTTCTAGGGATGCAGCTGGCCAGGGTAACATGAGATGAGATTCTAGTAATTTCTTTAGACAGACCTGGCAGGGTAACTGGCAGAGAAAAAAATGAAATGCCTTTCAAAGCAAATTGCTAAGGCAGGACTAGGAGATAATCACACCTGTGCCTGTAATGGACAGCAGTACATTTGTTTATTTTTTTTATATAAAATTCCCCTCTCAACCCTATGGGTGGTATGTGTCTTCCTCAACCTCGGGTCCTCTACCAGAGGCCTGGGAGTTTGAGGGTTCTGCACAGTATCTTAGCTGTTCCTAGCACTGCACTCTTCTGGACCTATGAGACGATCGGATTTTGTCTGACCTGGATTTGTTGGGATGCCACCTCATCCCATCCTTTATAGGAGATCACAGCCCCGAGTTGACCCTTCCACCACTAGGACCACTTAGGCCTTCAAACTTTCCACAATACTTCTGGCTGATATTCACGCTTCTAGGCCCTGGACATTCTCACAGCTTCTCATATTCCTTCTTCTGATGTCGCTGTCACTTGGCACTGCTATATCTATCACCACGCTGCTTCTGGGCCTTATGCGATATCATCGCCCCAGACCCGCTACAGACGATGTCTGTTGAGTATGGCGCAGTTACTCTGCCTGTCCGTGCTGCGGATCTGTGATATGCTACGTTCGTCTATTTCATAATCCATAAGCCCATTCTCCACTAACAATCTCGGTGGAAGCAGATCACCTGTCCATTGACTTACGAAAGAGAGAGAGAGGTCTCTATGTGCCCAGAAGCTCCTGCAGAAATGCCGAAAAAGTCAAAGTCACAATGCAGGCCACTTCGGTAGATTGTCCCGTTATACAGGTGTAATGCTTGCTCTCCTGTCAACAATTCTACATTACCTTTCACACTATGTGAAGTACATGTTCTCAATGAGAGGACTCTTCTGCACAATCCTGCCAACTAGAGGTCCTAGTGTAGTTAGATACCACTTCGCGGGCATTTTCAATTTGGGGGGATCCGAGGGGGCCGGGTCTCTGACCTGCTTTTAGCAGTTCCTATGGATCTTGTTCCTGTGCTGCCTATGAGTCAGTGCCTCAAGTCTGTCTTTCTTAGTCCAGCTCTTCTTCAGCCACGGTAGGATCCCGAATGTCAACCACCTCGGCTAGCCTCCGCATGTGTACATGAGTCTTCAGAAGAAAAGATAAGAAATCCACACAAAGCCGACAGGGAGCCTCATTAGTCATTGAGCCACTGGTCACTGTCTCTGCCTTGTCTTCTCCCATATACTTGCTGGCCGTTGCCTCTCACAGGACATTCTATCTCAGGCAGTCTCATCTTTGGGGAGGCACATCTGACTGAGCTATCTGCACCTCTGATGTTCCCGTGGTTTGCGTCCAGGAAAACAAGATGGCAAATGAAGCACACATCAAGCCCGCCGCTTCTTTCTGGCTGGTATATCCTCAGTTCCTCCAGAGAGTTGCGGACTTGGTAGGTGGAACCTAGCACAGATGTGCAGGCAGAGCCTTTCTTCGAGAGTCATACACATGGCTACCGTTCTCAATGAGCTACCTCTCTTGCCGGACTCACACTATAACCTGGCAAGGTTACTGATCTGAACAGCAGGGCGTATCCTGTTATGCGGGCGATCTTGTTATTCCCCATCTGATGCTGGCTCTTCAGACCTGTCTTACCATTTGTGATACTTGGAGTCGTTGTCTGTCTTTCCTTGCCTCCAGTCATCATGGTTTCCAATTGTACTTGTGGGATTCGCAGGTAAGCTTATGTAGGCTGTAACGTATGTCTGCTATGCTAGACCGCCTGTAGCTCCACCACCATCAGGTCTTGACGTACCTTTTCCCGCTCTTCACTACCATCCGGCCACACTTCTCCAGTCCGAATGACATCCCGATATCCTCACTGTAGATCCGCGTCAGGTGGATTAGCGAGTCGATGTCTCGTTCATTCTTAGCATACAGTTTGATGTCATCCATGTAGAGGAGGTGGCTGATGGTAGTTATATATATATATGTTTTTTCCCATTCACTGTGCTTTTGTTAAAAGCATTAGTGCACTGGAGAAATCTCTCTGCTCATGTACCAATTAGCTTCTAGTTGATAGGAGCAAGAAGTACATATAGAATTGTATGGACCATGAATCACCTGTTCATACAAGATCCTTTAATTTCAACAAGGCAATAAAAATCACCATAACTGATTAATGGCACACTAGAAACTAACCTACATCTTCTCTGGGAGGCAGCAGAAGTGATAATTAGGGGGAAATGATTTCCCTAGCTTCCTGGAGATAAAATTTAGCTCAGACACAAGTGAAAGAGCTTTATGGCCAATTAGCACATTTGGAAAACATCCACAGACTGATTCCTAATCAAGACATTCCCACAGAGATATTGAAACTTAGCAGAAACAAACAAGCCAAACATGGAATAAGAAAAACAACAAGATTTCATTATGAGAAATCCAACAATGCCTTAGTATGTCTTGGAAAAGGACAGAAAAAAACTTGATGTCTTCCTTCCTCAGTTACAGCACTCCAAACACAGGATGGTAGTCTGATACACAAACAAGATCAGATACAAGTGACTTCCTTGGATTCTATTAGAATCTTTATAATTCAGAACAGTCAACTGACATATCCACAAACTGATTAGAATACTTAAAAAATTCCTGTCCAAGAAACCTGAGAGAGACAAAGGAAACCGAAGCTAGCAAAGTTTTAAAATCTTTAGACTTAGGAAAAGCTTGCAGCCCTGATGAGATTGCAACATAGTTTGATGAAATCCTTACTGCAAATTCCTCTCCCTGCTGAAGCTTTTCATTGTTCATTTAAAGCATACAGTTCCAGTTTTGATGTTAAATTCTAATATCACCTGGTGCATCAAAGAGAATAAACCACCAGAAGAATGTTCTCACTACAGTCTCCATTTTATTCCTTCAAAATTAAACGTCATAGGATCTTATACCAAATGGCCATGGTGGAGTCTCCATCACAGGCAATTTTTAAATCAAGATTGGATGTTTTTCTAGCAGATATGCTTTATCAAACAAGCATTAGTGTGGGGCATTTCTATAGCCTATGTGACACAGGAGGTCAGAGTAGATGATCACAGTGGTGCCTTGTGGCTTTGGAATCTATGAATCTATTCCTCCACATTGCTGGCGGATGTATGGCAACAGGGTATTCAGCAATATCATTAGCAGTGGCCATATCCCCAAATCCAAAGTTTTTGTAACTCGAACAAATATAATTATAAAAATCACAGATCTAGATATAACTCTAGATCTTTCAGCCTACTTACTACGGGCTTTCCTGCAAATATCCTCTGGTGGGGCAACATAGAGATACTTGTTCTTGGGTAATTATGATAAAATTTTAAATGCAAACGTACAGATTCCATCTCTATAACTGGCTGGCTTGAAAAAATCTGATACATTCTAATCATGGAGAAATGAACCCGTTCTCTCAAAGGGTATGTCTACTCTTTGAGCTGGGGGTGCAATCCCCAGCTCAAAAAAAGACATACCTGTGATAGCTCTGATTGAGCTAGTGTGATAAAAATAGGGTGTAGCGACTGCACCCTGAGTAGGAGGACAGGCTAACTTTCCCAAATACATGCCTAGCATTTTGGATGAGTTGAGGTGGCTAGCCCCTCTTGCTACTCAAGCTACTGGGCTATGCTAGTTGTGATACAATATAGGGCCCTTTTTCTCCAATCTGAGAGAAGAGAAACCCCATTGAATCACTACCTGCAAACATATTTTAGAAAATGTTTTGAGTCTCACACTGGTTGACATCCAGATTCTTCTCACAGTCTTAATGGAATAAATATCATGGTAATATGACATATTTGCAATTACTATTATATTGTAATGAGACTTTAGAATGGCTCAGAAGTGATCTCTTTTACCAAAGCAAGAATTTTATTAATATTCCTCTTGTTCCATATCTAATCATCAGATTAAAAGAAACTTCATAAAATACAAATTAACAGTTTTCAGTTGGAAAAATATTTTTCACTTCTTTTCTTAAGACACAGGGATAGTCTTAAGTACATGCTTCAGTGCTTTGCTAAATTAGTGCCTTGAACAATTGCTGATTTCTGCATTTCAGAGGTGGGTGATAGGATTCATATGGAGAGTTTGCTTTTCAATTTAAAATTATACCTGAAATTTAAAATAAAACAAAAAAACCCAGCACTTCTAGCAGATATTTTTACATAACTGTTCTACTTTTGCTTCAAGTAACACCTAAGATTACTAAAACTGAAAGAGATTTAAAACATTCTCTATTTTTCCAGTTTGTTTATTTGCACATTTGACATTTTCTGTCTAGTCAGTTTCATTGTTTCTCATGAACCGTCAGCAAGTTGCCCCTGCTTGGTTGGTTAGAACACTTTTTAAAAATACAAAACTGATTGTGAAAGCAGGGTCTCAGAGACAGGTGTAGTACCTGAAGTTACATTTAACTTACATTTTTGAAATTGGCTAGACTTCAGACAGGACAGTGTACTTTTCAGTTTCTAAAGAGCTTTAGAATACTTCACAATGAAATGCATGATGTGTATGTGAGAGATCATTGTAACATACATTGCAGTTAACAAAAAAATCAGATAACAAAGCAGTCGCTCATTATAGAACAAGTTGCATCTAGCCATCAATTGCATGGGAAACCCCCAATGAAGTCACTGGGGTTTTGCATAGAAATTGATGGCAGGATTTGGCAAAAGTTACGTCAATACCATTGACATGTTATTTTATTTGTTTCACTATTGCTTAAAAGAGAAGAATATCTCATCCCAGACTGCAATCATTCTTTCAGGTTGCATTGTCTACCATTAGTATGGTTGCGATGACTTAAAATTGTAATCACATGGCCACCATTTTACCACTTACAAACTGCCAATATCTGCTCCATCTAAAGTGATAAAAGAGTTTTTGGAAGATGAATGAAAACTCTGAGCCAAGGTAAGCTGAAGAATTATAGGGTATCACCATTAAACAAATAGGTTTAGTTTTACACATACTTCATTTGTGTCTATGAAGTAACAGCATTTTAAGTGAAAGAAAAGAGCTATGCTAATATAGCAGTCAATGGTATAATAACGTAAAGACCTTGGTCTTACCCTTTGTTTTCAAGTCGTTTAATACCTTTGATTCGGTGGGCAGTATATCACTCACTAGTTTTATCTCAATATTTCGAGACGCCAGTTCTAACAATTTTTCAAAAAGACGCTGGCCCTGGGGAAAATGTTAAAGGAAAGCAAGGTTAATAAAATAAAGAACTTTTTGAATTATACAGCAATAAAAAAGACATATCAAAGCAAAATTATACTGGACAGTAACTGGAGTAAACAGCAGTTAGTCCACAACTATGCTGAAATCTGCCTAAAGACAGCCTCAACCCCTTTCTTGAAAAACCATTTTGAAGATCAAATTTGCTGCTCACTTATTCCAGATTGTGGTCAGTGGTGTTGCACAGGTGTAACTGATCAAATTTGGCCCTCAGTTCTCAATACTGCATTAACAGTTTAGGATTTAATTTCCTTGGTTTAAATAAAACAGAGACAAAGGATTTATTTTGTACTGAACAATTAGGGAAGTGGTCCAAGAATAGTACTAAGAGGGTACATTTGGGCACTAGTTTGTCTTTCTGCTGCTCTTGAATATACATAGTTAAACTAGTAATGAAAGTGGCAAGTTGTGCATGCTTAAGTGTGTCTTGTTCAAATATTCATACCTTTTCTATTTCAAGCCACATTTTGAAGATTTTGCAAAGAGTGAATCTCTCACTAAAGACAAGATCCATGTTAAGTCCGATCTTTCAAAACAAAGCCAATTTGGAATTCTCTAATTTTGTTAAAAATGAATTTTTAAATACTTATATAATTGTAAAAGCTAAAAGAGATTTTGGCTAAACTTTAAAAAAAAGGAACCATTGGACTGAGACCAAGCATGAAATATTTAAATCCAAATGAAATAGGCTGCTAAATTATAAATATCTAAAATGAAGAGTCCAGAATATAATGTCCAGCTCACTATTAACGATGGTATGCTACTACAATATAATGAGGGTTTCTGTTTAATTGCTGCTATTTTAGCTCATTAAATACAGATGTCATAAGTGATTAGAAAAAACATAAAAGAAAAAGTATGCAGAAGTCATGGTTTTATTTAACTGACTTAGCTAGGGTCTACCCTCAGAATACACATACACATTTCCCATGAAAGTTATTGGGAACTGTGCACGATCCCAAAGTAAAATCGAGCACAAAAACTTAAAAAGGAAAAAAAAAAAGCAAGTTTTCAAGAATCACATTATATTAACCTGCAAACAAACCATTCTATACAACACCAACAAGGGGGGGAAAAAATCCACAGAACCATGACAATCAGCTCCCGGCACAAAATGTCCACCCTTCCCAAGTACATTGATCACACTAAAGCCTTAAAAGGGTTCATGCCAGGAAAACGATCCATGCAAAAAATAGCATGTGATTAAATATCATAAGGCATATGCACAAAGGGATGGAATTAAGGTTGCACAGGCAAGCTAAATTCTGGCATTTCCTAACTTTGCTTGACTCTGCAACCTAAATAATGTTATTTTAACATAGCTACGGCTCCACTCAAACCCCTTCCTGTTCCTCCCCACCTGCACAGGAGTGAGTAGCAACCCCCAGCAGCTGCTCTCCCTCCCACACACACATCTGTGATGTAGGTAGTCTGCACAAGGAAGTAAGGGAGCATTTTCCATCCCTTTATTTTACTGTGTGGAAGGAACAAGCATCTCACCATTGAGTTCCATGTCATTGTATACTTAGCATAAGTGAACTACAGGAGGTCTCTTAACCTGTCTGCAATACGGCTCCATTTCTAACCATTCATTTTCAATGTGCTATGTATACATCAAGGCAAAATAAGAACAGCAGGCTTTTAAAAACAAGTTGAAATGCTTCCTCCAAATTATAGGGAAGCCACAGGTTTGCTATTACAGTAAACAATTGTTTATTTTTACTTGTGTTACATACAAAACCACCGCCCAGCTCCTGTCTCAGCACAGAGCTCACAGAAACTCTATGAAACAATTGGGCTCTGCTGCTATGAATGTACCAGTGCATCTTAAATGCAGAAACTACCCTGACTGAAATAGCTTCTAATGGGTCTACCCAGTTCATCTCTTCTACAGGGCAGAAGTTACTGACCAGCTAGATGTAATAGGAGAATCAGAAAACATTTGTATTCAAATTGCTCACTATAATTCTGTTCCGCCTTTCCTAAGATCATTAGATGGCCCTACACACAATATTCCCCTCTCCTTATTCCCTAAGGACTAAAGGCATAGGCACCAACTCTGTGGGTGCTCTGGGGCTAGAGTGCCCACCAGCAGCCCTGCGAATCAGTTCCTCTCCCACCCCTTCCAGTGTGTCCCACCTGCTGGCAGGCCCCACCAATCAGCTCCTCCCTCTCCCCCTAGCACCACCTGCCCGACGGGATCAGCTGTTCAGCGGCATGCAGGAGGCACTAGGGAGAGGGGCAGAACGAGGGCATAGTACAATCAGGGGATGGGGCAGAGATGAGAAAAGGTGGTGGGTGGGAAAAGGTGAGGGAAGGGTGGAGCCTTGAGGGAAGGGGGTAGGGGCAGAACAGGGGCCAAGCACCGCCAGGGAAATGAAGAAACTGGCACCTGTGACTAAAGGCATGATCCAACTCCCACTGAAATGAGTGGGAGTCTTTCTGCTGTCTTCAGTGGGGAGTGGATCAGTCCCTTAGCCCTTAGGGTCTCAAAGATGTTTAAGATTGAACTTCTATGGCCTGACTGATGACTGCTGGTACATAACCTAAGCAGGCATCTACTCTGAACATCTTGAGCAATACTTTTACTATCAAAAGAGACCCAACAATATAACCCTAGAATAACTGTTTTGTCAAAATACAGTGTTTGTATTCTTAAATTGTAAAACATTGAAAATCTCAATACAGAAAATGTTAAATAAAAACCAAAAACATTTAATAAAACAGCCAAAGTCATGATGCTAATGAAGGTTATGTAGTGGCTAAAGAGTGGTAATGCGTTCACTACGAGTAAGAGTGCTGAGAATTGTTGGAGATATACATGTGACAGTGTACCCCATAAGGCTTTATGGAGTGGGGGTGCTCATAAATGTATGTCTGACATAACTAGAATAGGGTTTTGCTACATGTAAAGGTTATGATCTACTGGTTATGTTCATCCTAGTTGTATGCAGGCACCATTTGTGTGTTCAGAGTTAGGAACATTGGCTGTATAATTGCTTGATTTCTAAGTAGCCTTACACCCCATCTAGACTACGCGCCGTATCGGCGCGTTAAAATCAATTGCTCGGGGATCTATATATCGCGTCTGATCTGGATGGGATATATCGATCCCAGAGCGCGCTTAGATCGATTCCGGAACTCCACCAAAACAAACGGAGTTCCGGAATCGACATGGCGAGCCGCGCACATCGATCCCGCGCGGTGAAGACGGATAAGTAAATCGATTTTAGATATTCGATTTCAGCTACGCTATTCTTGTAGCTGAAATTGCGTATCTAAAATCGATTTTCACGCGTAGTGTAGACCTGGCCTTAGTTAAAACATTTGGTCACTTCTTGGGAAAGGAATGTGCAAATTAAGTGCTCAATCTAGAAGCACTTAACAGACAAAAGAGCTTGGAAGACTCCAATCCACATAAGAAGTCTACCTGAGGACATGCAAGGTAGCATGCGGGTAATGGCTGCTTCCTGCAGGTCCTGAGTCATGCATGGGCATGTGACTTGCCTATGTGATTCCAAATCTCCATTTTGTGACTGGATTCTACACAGGGTGAGGAGGTGGTCTCCACCCACAAGAGGAAGTCTATTTTAACTCCTGGGAGACCCCTCCATTTTGTCTTCAGCTGGCTAAAGAAGGAACCTCTCCACCTCCCCAGGATACTTAAAGGAAACTGAAACAAAGAACAGTAACTACAGGGGGTATGAGTGATTGCTGGACCCAGGCTAAAAAGGAATTACGCCTGTAAAAGGGAGCATCCTGGAACGGGTGAGGATCTTATCTGTATTTAGTTTGATTAGACATAGATCTGTGCATTTTATTTTATTTGCTTGGTGACTTACTTGTTCTGTCTGTTACACTTGGAACCACTTAAATCCTACTTTCTGTATTTCATTAAAATCACTTTTTACTTATTAGTTAACTCAGAGTATGTATTAATACCTGGGGGAGCAAACAGCTGCGCATATCTCTCTATAAGCGTTACAGAGGGTGAACAATTTATGAGTTTACCCTGCATAAGCTTTATACCGAGTAAAATGGATTTATTTGAGTTTAGACCGCATTGGCAGTTGGGCATCTGGGTGCTAAAGACAAGCACACTTCTGTGAGCTGTTTTCAGGTAAACCTGCAGCTTTGGGGCAGGTAATTCAGACTCTGGGTCTTTGTTGAAGTAGAAAAGAGTGTCTGGCTCGGCAAGATAGGGTGCTGAAGTCCTAAGCTCGCAGGGAAAACAGGGATAGAAGTAGTCTTGGCACATCGGGAGGGGAGTTTCTGTGATCCAACCCGTCATAATACAAATGAAAAGATTTGTCTTTTTCCTATTTGTCACTGCATGGTCTATGCTCTTGGCAGGTGCTCAAACCCACACAATGCTGAATTTAGACTCTCAAACCAACTATGAAAAACACTGAACTCTTTGTATTTAAAGCCTCTTACATTCCATACTAGTAACTAGGGGAAATTTTACAAATATTTCCTAATACAACTCAGGATTAAGTCTCTTAAATGATGCACTGTATTGGTTAAAGTATCTTGCTTTCTTTCCATTTAATATTTCGGCCCCAGCTGGTAATGTTTCCTGATGTGTTTGTCATTTTACTGTTGTTGTTCTCTGCAGAAGGACCAGGGAGAAGATCTGAAGAGTTTTGTCACTGCTGTCAGCGGCCTTGAAATGTTTCTATCCAATAAGACTCCTGATGCTGTAACTCAGGGATTTGTGAGACAATATCAGACTGCTATGTGACTACACAACAGTCTCCAGTATCATTTCTTACATAGTCAGCTTATGAGATCTGAAAAGAAATCAGGTACCAGACCAAGTACCATTAAATTGCAGCATGCTATTATATAACCTTTATGAAACCATGCCTCTTAGGAAGCTGGCTATATTCTCTTGTATTTTGCACAACCCATTTAAACAACCTTCTGAAAAAGGCAAAGTATGATATAACAAAATATGTTTCACATGAATAAACTGTCATTCTCTGGACAGTTTTGGATCTAAATTATCAATGATCCCCAATGTCAATCCCAGCTATAGATACCCCAGGAAATGGGTGCATTAAAAGCATCACTGAATTAAAAAATGAAAGTCAAGAAATATAGCCAATTTCTTCACTCTCACCAGATGACCTGATTTCAGACTGGCTGATTTCCCTTGCTGCTGTTATCTTTATAAGCATGCATGTCTCACTCAAAATAAAACAGGGGAAGTGCAAGAACAGAGAACTACATTTATTACAGCACTACAAGAAACGGAATTATTTCTCCCCTCAATAACTTGGGTACCTAAAGTTTTGACAATGCTTTACAGTTTTATCTCTCTGAAAAAGCAGAGAGTATAATCCATGCTATTTTTATTCATTTACTGTGTTAGTATTGTTAATACTTATCTAATGGCCAATCCTCTGGGTACATTTACAGCTATCAAGCATAATAAAAAAATCATAACACACTGGCAGCAGCGAATAGGAAAAAAAAATTCCTAAATTCAGCAACCAACACTTATTGTAAAACAGACACACTCTTCCAGTCTTCCAGCCAGCCTTCTAAGACAAAGATGTGAGCATCACTTCTTGGCTGATGCGATTGCAGAGCCATTGGCCACGACCTTTGAAAACTTGTGGCAATCAAGGGAGATCCCGGACGATTGGAAAAAGGCAAATATAGTGCCCATCTTTAAAAAAGGGAAGAAGGAGAACCCAGGAACTACAGACCAGTCAGCCTCACCTCAGTCCCTGGAAAAATCACCGAGCAGGTCCTCAAAGAAATCATTTTGAAGCACTTGGAGAAGAGGAAGGTGATCAGGAACAGTCAACATGGATTCACCAAGGGAAAGTCATGCCTGACCAACCTGATTGCCTTCTATGACGAGATAACTGGCTCTGTGAATATGGGGAAAGCAGTGGACATGATATATCTTGACTTAGCAAAGCTTTTGATACAGTCACCCACAGTATTCGTGCCAGCAAGTTAAAAAAGTATGGATTGGATGAATGGACTACAAGGTGGATAGAAAGCTGGCTAGATTGTCGGGCTCAATGGGTAGTGATCAATGGCTCGATGTCTAGATGGAAGCCAGTATTAAGCAGAGTACCCCAGAGGTTGGTCCTCGGGCCAGTTTTGTTCAACATCTTCATTAGTGATCTAAATGATGGGATGGATTGCATCCTCAGCAAGTTTGCGGATGACACTAAACTGGGGGGAGAGGTAAATACGCTGGAGGGTGGGGATAAGCTCCAGAGTGACCTATACAAATTGGAGGATTGGGCCAAAAGAAATCTGATGAGGTTCAACAGGGACAAGTACAAAGTCCTGCACTTAGGATGGAAGAATCCCATGCACTGCTACAGATTGGGGACCGACTGGCTAAATAGCAGTTCTGCAGAAAAGGACCTGGGGATTACAGTGGATGAGAAGCTGTATATGAGTCAGCAGTGTACCCTTGTTACCAAGAAGGCTAACGGCATATTGGGCTGCGTTAGTAAGAGCATTGCCAGCAAATTGAAGGAAGTGATTATTCCCCTATATTCGGCACTGGTGAGGCCACATCTGGACTATTGCGTCCAGTTTGGAGCCCCCCACTACAGAAGGAATGTGTACAAATTGGAGAGAGTCCAGCGGAAGGTAACAAAAATTATCAGGGAGCTGGGGCACATGACTTATGAGGAGAGGCTGAGGGAACTGGGCTTGTTTAGTCTGAAGAAGAGAAGAGTGAGGAGGGATTTGATAGCAGCCTTCAACTACCTGAAGGGAGGTTCCAAAGAGAATGGAGCTTGGCTGTTCTCAGTGGTGGCAGAAGACAGAACAAGGAGCAATGATCTCAAGTTGCAGTTGGGGAGGTCTAGGTTGGATATTAGGAAACACTATTTCACAAGGAGGGTGGTGAAGCACTGGAATGGATTACCTAGGGATGTGGTGGAATCTCCATCCTTAGAAGTTTTAAGACCCTGCTTGACAAAGCCCTGGCTGGGATAATTTAGTTGGTGTTGGTCCTGCTCTGAGCAGGGGGGTTGGACTAGATGACCTCCTGAGGTCTCTTCCAACCCTAATCTTCTATGATTCTATCTTCAGCTGGAGCTCAGAAATGTCTCCCTCGGCCTGTCAATGGGGGCCAGGGGCTGGGCTGTTGATCAGATGAGCAGAGGAAAGACAACCTCTGAGAGTAAGAAGTAGGGGAAGGGCAAGTTTGGCTACTCTGTGGCCTGTCCCAGAATGCTGCCTGGGTACTCTAATCTTTGCTGGCAGGTTTAGCTGGTTATTGCTGGTACATGGTGGTGGTTGCCAACATTTTTGTTTATCTGTTATGAATAAATGATTTTCAGGAGTGTCTAGAACCTGGGATGTCACCTTTTCCTGCCCATCTTCAGACATATATCTAACTAACTAATGTATCAGAAAAGAAGCCACCTGACACCACCCTGTATGTGGCATGGATGTTGAAGGTACCAAAGAAAATCACCGCCGAAGGCTTCGGTACCCTCCTAGACAAATAGCTCAGGGAGGAAATGTGAGGTGGAGTGGGAGAGTTTGCACACCAAATTAATCCTGACCTGGGACTTGCACATCAGCTTGATAAATGTGGGGCTGGCCACTTCTTTCACTTGAGGATGGTTGCAAAAAGCACAGCTTTCCCTCCTTTCCAGCCTTCTCCTAGTTAGTGTTAAAACAAGCACCCATACAGGGAAAGCTGTGGCAACACACAGCCAGTTAACACCATGTAACAGTGGATGCTGCTAACTTAACCTCACACTGAATAATATGATTATTTACTGGAATTTTACAGTGTCATTTGCGCAGGTTTCTAGTGTGTAAACTCAATATCAAGGGTGCAGATTTCTTGTGAACATAAGCTTTATATGGTCACTAAAGTTACATCTACCCTGATTACTGTAGTCTAGAACAATGGTCCCCAATTTATGAGCAAGCCCTTTTTGATGACATGATTAGTCTACAGAGCAAGGAAAAGTGAAAGAGAAAGAAGGAATTCTGGGAGTAAGGGAAATGGCATGATCCTAAATTTGCCCCATTCCCCACTGAAAATGTGCTGGAAGCTACCCCTGAAAGTTTCCTCTGTCTAGTCCCATTGTGTCTCATAACTAAGATGGCCAGGGAAGGAACTACTATTCTGTAAATTTTGGAAGCAGTCCAGGACCTTTTGCCTTCTCCCAGGATATCTACTTCAATTTTGAGAGCACATGCAGGCTGACTATGCAAAATCACCAATGCAGGCCCATTCCTCTCCCCAGGAACATGCAGCTTTCTGCTGAGAGGGTGAAAGAAAAGGTGAGGTGGAATCAGCGGAAGAAAAATACACACAACATTTCATCAGAAGATGTTCACTTGAATTTCTACACTGTAGAAGTCTGTACCAGCACAAAATATTGTAGAATCATATTTTACAGTTGAACAACCCCGTACTATCAGCATTATACTCTTAGACCTCAGAGTGCAGCACGCTGTAATTTGAGGCGTCAGTAGGAATATATTTATTTAGATTTATAAAGAACAAACCAAAAAAAGGTGCCTATCAGAGACATATGTGGTAATTCAAAAATCAAAATAAAAGACATCCAACAGCAAACTCCATAATATACATGTTAAAGGAAAAAATATTAACTAAACCTTATGGCAACAAAATGAGAAAAAATACTCTACCCTCCTCAAATATTCCCCTCCAAGAAATACACCTCTCTCTCGAGAAGTCCCTGTAGAAAGGTTTGCATGGCAGCATACTCCGAAGATCAACAAATTTGGGCTATTTCAGAGCAGGGTGTGAGTGAGTTCCAAAGCATAAGGGCCTTCACGGAGAAGGCCCATCCTCCCTTGGTTTCTGATAAAACAAAGACTCATACAGTGAAGCATCAATAAAAATCCAAGACGACATATGAAGCATCATATGTACTTGGCAGTTTCTGATCTAGTTGTTTTGTCCTCACTTTCCCCCATTGCCTAGTTTTGGGCAAGTTTCAGTTTATTCAAACTTGCAAAGACTTGAGGACACCTTGCTAATACTTTTGTGAATTATTAGATTGCAATTATCAAAAATTTCAAACTTCTGCGATTGCTCTCCCACTTGACAAGGAACTTTGATTTTCCAAAACAAGAAAATGCAGAGCTCTTATTTAGCTAAACTCTTATTTATTCTTCTTTCCTGCAATAACTTCGGTGCATGTTTTGGGTGGAGAATACTTTGTCATCATGTCTGGAATCCATCTCTGAAGATTTCTTCAGCATACATTTATCAGCTAGTCTGCAGTTACTAGCCCTTTTGGATGAAAAAAATGAGTTAATAAAAGATATATTGACCATTCTGTTCACTTTGCTGCGCAACTGAGAGCAGGTCTATGCTACTGGTAGAGTCCATCTAACTTACGTCATTCAGAGGTGTGAAAAAAAACACCCCTCCAAGAGATTAAAGTTTTGTGCTGTCCACACCAGTGCTATGTCTGTGGGAGACATTCTCTCCCTGACATAGCTCATGGTTCTTGCCAAGGTGGAGTAATTATGCCAATGGGAGAGAACTCTCCCATTAACATAGTGCATCTTCAACAGACATGCTACAACTGCCCAACTGCATTGGTATAGCTTCTACTCCTGGGGGGAATTCTGCACCAAAAAATTAAAAAATTCTGTGAACAATATTTTCAAATTTTGCAAAATTCTGCATATTTTATTTGTCAAAATAACACAATATAATCACATCAGTTTCAATTATTTTTGGTCATTTATTTAAAAAAAACTGTCAGCAAGTATGTCTGTAACGGTACAGACAAAAAAGATTCAGAAAATGTTTTTTGGCAAATAGATTCCTTACTAGGAATATTAATACAGTACTCTTGAGTAATAATTCATTTAAACTACAATACAGAACCATATTTCCTGCAGTCCCCAGAAGTAGTGTAAAGGTTGGGGGGAGTTAGGGGTAATGGAGGAGCTGAGGAAGAGGGAAATATTTGCTGGGAAGGAACTTGGGTATGCAGCACTTGGAGGGTGGTTGGATATGGGTGGGAAAAGTATGGAACAGGGTTGGGTTTTTTGATGGGAGATGACTGTTAGGGATCTTCCACCATGCAGACGCTGGCTGACTGCTAGCCTCTCCCATTCAATCAGGCACACTTGTCCCTCCATCCCCACTCAGACACCCACTCTCCCCATCCACATGTCCTTGCACCCCTCTCCCCCTGTGACTCTGTGCCCCCAGCCACTCTCCTGTTCCTATGTCCCTTTCACCCCTCCCCAGGTTCCTGTGTCTCCATGCCCCCACCCAGCCACTCTCCTGTACCTATGTGTCCTTTCACTCCCTCTCCGTGTTCCTATGTGTCTCTGTGCCCTGACCCAGCCACTTCCGTCCCTATGTTGCTCTGCACTCCCTCCCACATCACCATGTGGCCCTGCACCTCCACTCCCATTCAGCCCCTGCCCCAGTCTGTCCTCCCCCACTAGCTCTTATGACCCCTTTATGACTCCTCCCAGCACCCCACAGTTTGTCTGTCTCTCCATTACCCCTGTCTCCTGACCTGGCCTGACGGGCACTATGAAGAAGGCACTACAGGGTCTTTCTCTTCCCTTGCTCGCTGGGAGCAGCTGCTGTGTTCTATCACCACAGCACCCTCTGGTGGGCAAAAGCAGAACTGCTACAACTTTTCAGCAGAAGCTTTTTTCTGCACCAAAAAAATAAAAAATATGCACAACTTATTAATTATGTGCACGTGCAGTGGTGCAGAATTCCCCCAGGAGTAAGCTTTGTTGATGTAGCACTGTAGTGTAGACTTGCCTGGAGACAGTTGCAGTCATGTTTTTGTAGTCTTTAGTGGAAGTAATCACTCACTGTTATAAACCTGTCACCAGGCAGAAATAAATAGAGCTGAACATTATGAAAAATACATTTACTTTTGCTTATTTAAACTTTGCATTGAGGGAGAGGGAACAAACCTGAATGTCTCCAGTCCCTCACCTTACTTACTCTGCTAATGACAACCATAGCTTTAATTTTTGCTTTACATCTGAATGCATCACAGTGAATTAATTTGATGCTCAACTCCCAATTTTTAAGTTTGCTATTTTTGTTTTCTGTTTGGGATTTGTTAGGCTCTGCTGGTTCAGAAGTAAATGACATGCTGAATTTTTTCAGATGAAAATGTTTTGTTTTGTTTTTTAATTCATGCACATACCAATAACTGTGAATATCTAGGACATTTTCTCTTCAAATTCATCTGCTTGAATGACAGTGCCTGGGTTTCAAATATCTTAGAAAATAAGTGTAAATAATTACATTGTGGAATGTCTCACTGTTTTGACATGTACTGAGTTTATTATAGTCCAATATTTATGTATTCTTAAAGGATGAGCAGGGGTGGTGGTAAATTGTGCCTTTGGCTTCCCACCTCAGAGTTTCACTCATTTAAATCAATATATAAATGCACATTTTAGGGTATCATGTGTTTCTATATGTTTTTAGGAAAGAATAGAATTATACGCAGTCCTATTGAGGGTTATAAACTTCCTGTTTGAGAAGGAGGAGAATCCAGTTCATGACTGAATATACTGGCCATCCAAAGCACCATATTTTGGTTTTTTTTAGAATACTGGTCATTGTCTGTTATGCAGTAAATTGAATTTTGACTATGTAGTGTAAACAAGACTAGAAGGAAAGAACAGTTTGTGACAGTGTAACATGGTGGATTCCTTACAACTGAAATTGTTTCCCGCATCATTCATTTTTCAGCTGATTCCCTGTCATTTTACTGAACAGCCTGTTTCCCCCAAAGACTCAAGTAGTGTAAAGTAAGCACTAGAAGATGTGCACTCTACTTATTAGGGTCTGAAATATCTTAGTTCATCAGGGTGAGTCCATTCAAAAATATATCCCAGAGACATGCTCTTATATGCTCAGTGTTTGATGATGTAACATAATGGGGAATGCATTTTTCTCCCTTTCTCCATTAGATAGGAACTGTTATTTTGAAAGATTTTGATATCATAGAACCAGAGAATGAAAATTTACCCCCATACTTTCCAAGATGAGATATGGCCTCTATATTTTTGTGTAAATTCTGTACACCTATTTTGACTGCAAAAATAGTCTAACTACTTGTTCCTCTGATTGCCAGGTAATAATCAAAATACCTAGCTTTGATACAGTACTTTTCATTAGTAAATGTGAAAGAATTGTATATAATTATCTCCATTTTACAGATGGGAAACTGAGGCCCAGAGTGAGGAAATGACTCAGCCAAGGTCAACCAGAATGCCAAAAACAGAGCTAGGAATAGTCCCGGTCTGTCCACTTGGTCACACTGTTGTTATGTGATTCCTAAGTGTTGCTCCCCACTCCTGTACATTTTGTTATAGTGAAAAGGGAATAATGGTGGTGCTTTGAAATGTTCAGTATCAGAAATCTCATCCATGGTTTATGTCAGTTTAATTACATGGTGGTTACAGTAATTTAAAGCACGCAAGAGAGAAAACTGCTGTGTCTCACTCCTTCTCCACCCCCTTCTTCACTACTCCCTACAACATGTAGTTTCCACCAACATTTCCAGCTCCTCTTCCCTTTCCCATCTCATTAAGTCAAACTTCACCACTGTAGAATCCATTAACATGTAAGAAGCTGCTCCTTGTTCTCTCCTGCTCTATGCCACTGCATCCACATATCACAGGCAGCAGATTATTGGAGGGTTACATGCTACCACCTCCAGCTGACACACTTGACTCTGCTTCTTCCAGACTTCTCCAGCTATGCCCCAAGGTCCACCTAGTCTACTCTACTCCTAAAAAGGCCCCCCACACTCTGGCCAGCTCCCACTCCACATAGGGGTGATTTTTATCTTAAATATTAACTTTTTGGATTTCAGATGGTTAAATTTGCATTGCCTGTGTGTCTTCCTCTCCTCCCTGCCTAACCCCAGCTCACATGGAGGGGCAGGGAGAAGGGCCCAAAGACATCCCAACAGGAGTAGGGTCCTCCAGAATATACAGGGAGCAGGATAGCTTCTGTATAAAGTAGAAAGTTTTTCTTTCCCACTGCCACTGCAGGCATGTCTAGGATTATAACGGACTTGATACCTATCTTTGGGATAATGATATACAATAACCAATTAGCTGAATAAAGAATATTTTATTAACCACCAGATTTTTAAACCCAACAAGTTCTGTGGCTGGCAGTCTGGCCAATGCAGACACGCGAACAGAATTTTATATATAAATAACCCTTATTTATACATATATACATATACACACACACACACACACACACATTCTCTCTCTCTTAATACTTTAATTTTACAAAAGAGTTTTACCTTTTTTCCTTTTCCTATTTGCTGTATTTTACAGATTAGGGGTGTAGTGGGTGGGGCTTGTTTTTAACCCTACCTTTATTTACTAAGGCCATGTCCAGAGTAGAGACCTAACAGTGGCACAGCCGTACTGATGCAGCTATGCCGCTGTAACATCTCACATGTAGCTGCTCTCCCATCAGCATAATTAAACCACCCCCAATGAGCAGCAGTAGCTATGTCATCTCCTGCTGACATAGAGCTGACAGCACCGGTGCTTCTGTCAGCGTAACTTGTGGCACTCGGGGGGGTGTTTCTTATACCGACAAAGGTGCTAGTATAGACGTAGCTTAAGTTACCTTTCACATTTACATCAGCCATAGCCTTGCTCGAAAAGATGCTGAACCTTATAAATCATTGCTATGTTACTAAAATACTACATTAAATACCCCTAAACAAAGGCAAATAGTGATAATTAGCTTTGTTTTAAAATACATTATCTATGTTTAAAAACTTTAAAGTTTTTTTTAACATGAGTTTCTAGGCAACCAATTTAATTTTAAGCCAATTTATGTTAAAAGCAATTTGGTTTGTCAGTTTCTCTTTTTACATACAGACAAAACTGCTAGGGAAGTTACTTCCCTTTTAGTGTACAGCAACATATTGGCTGCTGGCCAAAGAATTTTAATGACTTTTGATTGGTTTATGTAAATTTGTTTGTTTTTTAAATGAAGATTAACCGGGAATTACAAATTAAGAGCACAAACATAGTATCTTTAATGTTATAATTACATGATAAATTATTAAGATGAACAGATAGATACTTAACAGAATCTTTTAAAAGGTACTTTATTTCACCCATATACTTTGCATAACTATTTCTACCTTTATTACAGCTTGCAGTCTTCCCCCACTGGGTTATAAAATACATAGTTACAAGGCCTCTAAGACCTGCGATTAACTAAGTTTCCATTATTTTCTTATAAATGGAGATTACTTCTTTTGGTCTTTTGAGACTCTCACTCACTTGACCGTTCCTTTACTTGATTTTTAAGCTTCTTACAATCAGCTTTTTGGGATTCCACTTTGTCCTGCAAGAATATCTCTACTAAATATTACTGACACCTTAAAGGAGTGAAGCCAAAAATAAATAGAGCCCACTTCCAGGGCTTTTAGATACTCTTAGGAAGGTATTCCTTGCATAGGCTTATTTGGGCTCTTATTCAACTGGTTATTTTTATACCAAATCCCTTTAAGATCCTCCACAATTCACTAAAGGGGCTGTCATTTCCTCCCTTCTCTATTTCGCTGCCAGGAAGCACTTGTGGTGCTTTTTTCCGCGTCAGCTACTAGTGGCCAGAAATCCTTCAGATCACAGAGCTTCCCTTAATCTTCTGTCAGGGCACAGTCCAGAGAAGTCTTATATTTCAGGGATCCTCTGGTCTGTAAATAACTGTAGGGTCCCAACACTACTATTTATTCAGTTAATATCTGGTGCTACTATTCATATATCACAATATCTACCCATTCACATCTATATATTTAAAAGAAAAATAATTCTCTTCTTGTGAAATTGCAAAATGACTAATCACTACAATTTACCTTTTTCCCCCACAGAAGACGTCTCCCCCCAGACTCCTTTCTTGAGAAATTCTAACCTGTGTTCCCTCTTGAGAAACAAGAGGGCACTCACCTCCATTCTCTAATTTCTTATCCTTAATTTCTCTTATTTTTCTTTTTATTACACTTTATTTTCTTTATGGGCCCATAATTTCAGAACGACAAAAGAAAAAGAGACGGAACTGAGAAGTGGAAGTGCCATTCCAGGTTGATTACACAACTGTAGCAGTTTGCCCTGCTCAGAGTCAGACTATGACAAGGATTTTATTCCCAGGCTAGCACCAAGGATGGTCTTGATCTATTTCTGTCTCACTAGACAGTGGCCTTCTTCTCTATGTGCTCTTTCTGGTCCCATCTGGGGTGCTGTCATAAACAGATAAGAAAAGTTAATAGCACTGAAGTACTTTATATCTCTTGGACTGTAAAGGGTTAACAAGTTCAGTAAGCCTGGCTGTCACCTGACCAGAGCACCAATCAGGGGACAGGATACTTTCAAATCTTGAGAGAGGGAAGTTTCTGTGTGTGCTGTTAGTTTTTGGTGTTGTCACTCTGGGGGCTCAGAGGGACGCAGCGTGCAACCAGGTTTCCTTCCAATCTCCCTGACACAGTTCTATAGATTCGAAATAGTAAGTATAGGTAGTGGCGGTTAGGTTTTATGTTTGTTTTGCTTTATTTGCAAGTGTGTCCATTTGGCTGGAGGAGTCAAATTTGTATTTTGCTGAAGGATTTAATTGTACTGAATAACTTAGGCTGGAGGGCATTCCCAGTGCCTATTAGGTAAAAACCCTGTACCTATTCCATTTATTTACAAAGATAATTTTTACTGTTTTTCCCTCTTTAATTAAAAGTTCTGTTTAGTAACTGATTGTTTTGTGTTTATTCTGGTGAGACTCAGGGACGGGGTCTGGCATTTACCAGGAATTGGTGGGAGAGAAAGGAGGGAGGGGGAGAGAGAGGCTAATTTGTCGTGCCAGGATTATGTCTCTCTCAGGAAGAGTCGGGAGGGGAAGAGAGAAGGAGGGGGAAGGTGAATTTTCCTCTCTGTTTTTGTGATTCAAGGAGTTTGATCACAGTATCCCAGGGTAACCAGGAGGGGAAGCCTGGGAGAGGCAACAGTGGGGGAAAGGGTTTACTTCCTTGGAATTAAGATGCAGAGGGCTGGATCTTGGGGGGACCCGAGTGTACCAGGCACTGGAATTCCTGGTTGGTGGCAGCGCTACAGGTTCTAAGCTGGTGATTAAGCTTAGAGGAATTCATGCTGGTACCCCATCTTTTGGACGCTAAGGTTCAGAGTGGGGAATTGTACCATGACAGATGCCAAATCTGTAACTTAACTGATGGATTTGTGTATTGATTAATCTCTTAGATGGCAGTGATCAATAAGGGTTCAGTCTCCTGAGTTGCTACAGAATTAGGAAGAGTATTATCAGTATCATTAGACTGAGAGAAATGAGGAACACACAAGAAACAACTGCAATTGATCACAAATTCCTTTACGAATAAATACACTAAGCAAATAAACAATCCCACAACACTGAAGTACAATAGCCAATAGAGAGACAGTGCAAAGAAGTTAGCCTTGTGACTGCCATCACTCTCATCTCCTGCTTGGAAACTCTAGAGTGTCAGTCATCCTCCTCCTCCTCCTCCTCCTCACCAGAAGGTGTCATCCTGGTGTCTCCAAAGGCACAGGCCCAGATACAGATTTTATAATGTGTTATGCTGACACCCACTAAGGTTTGTACATATTTATGAAGGTTTCAACTCCTTTTCCTTATTTGTACTTCCACAGCCCACTAAATTTGGAGTGGCCACTTCTATAGACTAACTTGTTAGTTCCTCTTATACTTATTAACATTTATGTCACTCAGTCACCATAACTTGTAGTTAGCACATTGCTGACACTCTATGTTTGCAAAAATCCCCAGAATACTCTATCAGGCTTTAACTGGTACATTGCAATATATATTTCCTAAATATCAGCACAGCTATTCCTTTGACTGTTCCATCTCATAACATAGGCTGACATGAGGAACTAACCAATGAATCACCTATCTTTAGGCCTGAGACCTTGATTGGCTATGCTAAATATCTTACAGGCCTGAGGCCTATAAGTCCTGAATTACAACATTAATTAATACTTATATTTCACCTCTATATCTTAAATATACCCGGTATCTTTTATTATTGGCTATAACCCTCCCTAACCACCAAACTTCCTTTGCTATCACTCAGATTCTCCAATCCCTCCCATCCTCATCCCTTCCACTCCCCTAATCCCTATCCTCTCCCACTTACCTGAGACCCTCAACTCCTCTTTACTACCCTCCCACCCATTCCATTCATTCCCTCTCACAATACCTCCATCCCTCACTACAGGTCCAAACCCCTCTCCCCCATTCCCACCTAATCACACCTCCCTTCTCCAGGGAACATTCACACATGTAATTTATTAGCTTTTCAAAAATAATTTCAGCACCTTCTGAATATTCTGCCATACTCAGATTTCTTTAAAAACACAACAACAAAAAAAGCGCCACACCATACAACTTGACAGTGACAGATTTTTCCAAAATGTTTACAGTTCATTCTCAGATTTCTGCCCCGGTGGATTTCAAAGTTGCTGGAATCTGTGAACTTGATAAAATTTCTTTTTTCCTGGGAGGGTATCTCAGGAACCCATTATTCAAATAACCCTACATTTGTATAATTAACCCTACTTGCACTCCCATAAGACATAGCAGAGATGGGTAGTCCCTGTCCCCTCAGATCCTGGCACACACAGAGTGGGAAATGTGGGGCTGAGCAGCACACCTTGTCTCTATTCTCCCTCAGTCCCGTTACTCACCCAGTATCCCCTTCCATTCCTCCCCATCTCTGCCACCTGATCCCCCAACCTCTCTTCCCTATTCCTACCTGCTTTTCCACCCCAGCCACTCTCTCTTCACACTGAGCTTTTGTGTTATTTATTTTCTTTTTGCAAAATAATTACAGTACATTGTGAATATTATGCTATACTCAGATTACATTTCCTAAAACACAAATTGCCTTTTGATAAGGGCAGATTGGAGCAATATGCCTATTGGTTCCCACCCCCCTGACCTGGGCTGGATTTGAACCAGAAGTAGTACTCAAATTTAATGACCATTAAATTCCCTCCAAGCCACACACATCCAGGGATGGAAAGGTAGTTTTCCAGATAGTTAGCCTCTCTCTGTGCGTGAGTCTTAGAACTGTTTGTCATGTGCCTAACTGCAAAAACAAACTCATTTTTAAATAACACTTTAATTTGATTTCTCTCAAAATGCTGGTGAGTGCCATACACTCTCTTGGGGGTAACCTGTGTGGGGATGGAGATCCATGTGCAATGATGTGAATCCTGATTTGACCTTTATCTGTCTGCAGTAAATGTTGCCAGAACAAGTCAACTTTAAGCAAAGGTGGGAGGATTTCAGGGAGCTGTACTTTGGAAATCTCTTGATCAAATGGACCCACATTTGGATCCCATACCAAATTTACAGGCAATCCAATCAACCTTATAGATTTTAGAATACAGAATGTTTGAGCTTTACAGATAACGCTGGTTTTAACCTTAACTATAGCAGAGATCCCATTCTGCCGCTCTGCTATTATAGATTGCATAATTAGGAGGTATTTTCCTCTCCTCTCCTCCGCCTGATATTCAGCCAAATAGCTCTGTTAAGCCACAGTTCCATAGCCCAACAAAGGAAGAACATGAGCAGCAAGATACAAAACTAGATTCCGAACAGAGGGGTGATAGTTTAGACCAAAGCATACCTGGCATGCAGATGGATGACTGTGATAGAGATCCCATTGGGAAGATACTATGTCAACAGACTTTTCAGCCATATTAAGCAAATTCATCCAGCCTTGGAAAAGAGACAAGTGGGACGGTGCACTGTCTGAATAGTTTATACCTTCAGGAATGTTTTCTACAAGAGCAACCCTAAAAGGAGACAAAAAAAGACATTTAATAAAACCACTTTTTACAAAGTCTCCCATTTTGTAAAAGTATTGTTAGTTTGGGGGACTGTTTATTGGGCCCATGATTTAGGGCCTGATCCTCACACATGCCCTAAAAACCTACAACTCTTAGTGAAGTCACTAAACTCCTGTCTAAACTGCAGCTGGGAGCATGCTTCCAAGCACCGGTAGACTGACACACACTAGCTCTGCTTGAGCTAGCACGATAAAAATAGCAGTGTAACCAGGGGTAGTGCAGGTGGCAGCTTGGGCTAGTTGCCTGAGGGTGTACTCAGAGAGTCTGGACAGGTTTGTATTCAAGTGGCTAGTGCAGGTGGCAGCTTGGGCTAGTTGCCTGAGGGTGTACTCAGAGAGTCTGGACAGGTTTGTATTCAAGCCACTTGAATACAAACCTGTCCAGACTCTCTGAGTACACCCTCAGGCAACTAGCCCAAGCTGCCACCTGCACTACCCCTGGCTACACTGCTATATATAGTGCACTAGCTGAAGCAGAGCTAGCATGTGTTTGTCTAGCCACACTAGGAAACAGTGCAGACATACCCTAAGAATTGCCAGTACTTAGCACTTCTCAGAATCAGGTTTTCTATACTCATACAATAAACATGGATGTGAACAATTTTTAATACTATATAATTAATGAGGTTCCTGAAGCCCAGCAATTTCTTATAGGCAGAACTAGTTATTTAACCCTTAACACAGTAAGGATGAGTACATCCTGCGAATATTAATAAACTAAACTGGTCTCCTATTTCCTTTTTAGCCCACCAGGACCACCTCTCCTCCCCACATTCCCTCCGTCTTACTTGAGCAACCCTTCCCTTAAGTGCCCCCCTGCTCCATATGGAAGATGCACACTCCCTAGCACCATTACTTGCCCTTACAGCTGGGTTTTTTTAAGCATGGAACAGCCTCTAGGCTCAGATTAGCAAGGCTTCACTCCAAGTTTCTGCTCTGAGCCACCCACCCTGCTTTTGTTTACCTTCATGATGCAAGAATCAGGATCCAACAGCAAAAAAAGGCAGGGGATACAGCTATTTCATCCTGTACCTTTTCTCCTTTTTGCATCTACTTTTGGGAAATTGTTTTCTATATTCTATATTTTGCCTGACACTTGCAAATTACATGTGTCCCAATGTATCCAAATTACGGAGATCACTGCTAAACAATTGTTCAAAATAGATCACTCTCTATCAGGAAGGAGGGACAATTCATTCAGCATACTGCTTCACTGCTTGACTTCTTCAAATTGAAACCTTTAGCAAATTATAAGGCCTTACTTTCCAACAAAATCAGTTTATTTGAAACAAATAGGTCCAATTATGTTCTCAGATACACAATTGTGTTTGACTGGAAAGCAAAGGGTATGAAAGTACATTGATAGAAATCCCAGCATAATTAATTCTTGCCAATTCCGACTCTTTCCAATAAAGACTTATACCCTCAGTTTTAGTCTTTGGTCCAAATCGTGACCCTAACAGCATCCCAATGCAAGAGGGCAAGGGGCTTACTGGTATCTGATAGTGAGTTTCCACTGGCTTGAGCAGTTCAGTGTACCCAACTCATTAATGTCATAACTGTATCTAAAAGGTGTCATGTAAGATATCCCGGGGCGGCTCTAGGCATTTTGCCACCCCAAGCATGGCAGGCAGGCTGCCTTTGGCAGCTTGCCTGTGGGAGGTCCCCGGTTCTGCGAATTTAGTGGCTTGCCTGCGGGAGGTCCGCCGAAGCCGCAGGACCAGTGGACCCTCCACAGGCATGCCGTCAAAGGCAACCTGCCTGCTGCCCTCGCGGCGACTGGCAGAGCACCCCCCGTGGCTTGCCACCCCAGGCACACACTTGGCATGCTGATGCCTGGAACCGCCCCTGAAGATATCAATAGAAAGTTAATAACCTTGTTAATATTATTGAAGGATATAATGTACAAAGGACAAATTCAAAATTACAAACATTGATAATTATGTTAATAAAGCATGCCTGCCAGGCGGGGCCAAAGTTACCCACCCTAGACAAAGGAATGGGGGTCTACCACCTTAAAGGTATCTTCAAGGTATTAAGCAACAATAGGAATTCAATTTACATAGAAGGTAAACAAAACCGTCAAGCCAACAAAGGGAGGAAACAACTACTCAGCATCACAGCAATGGGAAGAGACTGCAGGAAAGAGTAATTTGCATTTTAGCAAACATCAGCAGGGGAAACAAACAGCATGGAACATCCTTCACCAGGAGACTTCATGTTGCCTTCCTCATAGCTTGAATGAGCTTTATCTTGCGGGAAGAAGCTAATCTTCAGTGAACATTTAAAAGGGATTCTTATGGACTATAAATGAAAGGTGGTAAGAACCCCAAGTGATCTTTCATCTAAGACGACAAAGGAACTGAGCACTTTGGACTTTATCAGAGATCCTGATCAGCGATGTGGTCAGCCACCGTGCTGGAATGTAGTGGGCGAGACTCTGACCTTGAACCACAAGTGCAGTTTTGTTAAGTCTTAGTCTCTAGAAATTGTTTTTCACTTAATTGCTTGTAACCATTTCTAACTTTATTCTTTATATATGAACTCATGTAAAATCCTACTAATAAATTTGTTTTACGTTTAATCCAAATCAACCCAGTGCTGTGTTTGATTTAAAGTGAATGTTAACTCCAGTCAATGTGGCAAATTGCTGGGTATTGTATCTTTAAAAGAACAAGCGAACATGAATCGCTTTGAATGGTTCAGGAGAGGATAGATATTGCAGAGCACATGGTTTGGGGAAAACTTGCGACTGGCAGATGTTGCTGTCATCTTGCCACGTGTAACCAGAGAGTGTGGCTGGGGCGTTACAAGCAGGCTGCTGGAATTACAGTTGTGAGTCAGAGCTGCTTAACACACAGATACTCAGTGTATGCTTGTCTGTTGACTGGAAGCGTCCAGGCATGGGCAGTACAGCAATGGAGCATTTAAGGCACCCGGAGTGACAGAGCAGGCTGTGACAACCACTCACTGGTCTGAACTGCACCTCAGACCATGACACAAAGAATGACGGGTTAATTCTGGTAAAATTATGATCCATTCATGTACCTTTAGCATTAATACTAGGTTAATTACCTACTTCATTAAGGCAACTATGCAGGACTGGATTGGAAATACAACAATTCCTATTTGAAAATTAATATTTAGTGTTCGGAAGCCCTAAACCACCATCTCATATTTCTGTTTTCACTACAGGTCTTTTTCTTTCCACTAGAGAGATTTAGATTATGTACTGAATTTATTTTTCAGTAGGATGGGTGGAATTTTAAGTGGCAGAGTATTAAGTCCCAGATGCTATCTGACCCTATTGTCCATGTGGATCATAGACTCAGAGATGACAAGGTGAGAAGACACCTTTATGATCATCTAATCTGACCTCTTGCATAGTACAGGCCATAGAAACTCACCTAATAATTAATTAATCAAGCCTATACCTTCTGTTTGAGTTGCAGCATATCGTTTAGAAAGAAATCTAATGTAAAGCTCTCACAGGTGAAGGGAAGATCAGACATGATGGCATAATCAATCCTGCAATAACAGCTTATTAAAAACAAAGTAAAACATAATAAGTCTAACCTTTTGGCTAAAATGAACCCTTTCATGATCACATCACTAGTAGGAGATGACACCTCATACTTGATATGCCCACTTGTTCCATGTTTGGTGCTCTTTATATACTTCACCTGATTAATCTTTACAATATCTTTGTAAGGCATGTAGATAATTTTATAGAGGTGGGAAAAAGTGAATAGAAAATTTAAATGACTTTTCTAAAGTTGCAGAGGGAATCAGTGCCAGAGTCAGGATTCAAACTCCCGTTATGGAGCAAAAACATAGTAGTCAATGCAGCCATATTTAAAATCTGGCAAAGAACAGAACTAGACCTCATTAATAAAAATCTGAGCTCAGCCATATGACTCATGCTTATTAATTCCCAGTGAGGTCTGGCCCAGTCTCAAGGCTGTTCATTTAATCTTTGACATAATTGTATGGCAAGAAAGCCTTATTATGATCGCGCTTACACCATGGACTAAACAATGCAGATACTCCTTATTTACATTGGTGTTAATAAGATCAGAATCAGGCCTTGGATACTGACAGTGCTCCCAGACCATGTGCGTGTCACTGCAAAGCTTTTTTTTAAGTCTCAAAAATTTGGCTATTTATTTGTAATAAGTATATGATTATGAAAGGTGAGCTTTATTGGTATTCCAGTCTGCATTCCGTTTGAAATTATCTGAAGAATTGCGTGTAGTTTAGTTTGTCTGAAATCCTCTCTCAATCCAGACATCATCGTGGAGAACGTCCAGTTCTGATACACTTGAGGGTTACCATGACATCCGAGTTCATTTATGTTTAAACCCCACAGACATGACATTAACCATTTTTCACCTAGGCACCTTGTTACTGATAACACATCAAATAATAAAGAAATGAAACATAGCTAATGGTTTTTATTTCTATTGAACTGCAGAGATTACTCATGGGAGTTAACACTATGCTCAGAAGTAAGTGTTCCAGGATTGGGCTCTAGATTTCTACCATCTTAGTCTTTATATCATTTTTGACCAAATAAAACATATTTAAAGTGATTTATCTGCTAAGTAATGGTAAAGTTAGTTATTTATCTATCTGTATTATGGTGACTAGAATCAGGTCCCCATTGTGGTAAGTGCTGTACAAACAGAGCAAAAAAATGGTCCCTGCCCCAAGGAGCTTTCCATCTAAGTAATGGGAACTGCAGAGATTTCTGAAAATCAGTACAAAGGTGTGAACATTGTTTGCAAGATCAGGTCCCTAAATATGAATTAGTTTAGTAATTAACCAGAATATACAGTATAAAGGAAAAATAAAATCATAACTATGCTGTTACATATCACAATATTTGCTCCCAAATTAATTACATTTAAATCCTCCAATATATAAGAAGCTACTAAATTAACTACAAACTGCATAGTAACTTGATCATTTCTTGCATGAGGGAAATATTTTTTCACATTTTTAATTTTTTTACTTTTATTTATTTATTATCATGAATTTACCTGAAGTGAATTTGGGAACAGTGAAGACTGGATTTAAACTGTATATGGACTCAAAGTAAAAGTAAAAAGGAAGCTATATAATTACCATCAATTGGACACCACCACAAGCTGTTTGTATTGCAGCCCTCTGTATATTTATAATCTCAGTCTTTGAATTTTCTACCTCCTTCTCCCTCCCTCTTCATTCCCCCCTTCCCTCCTCCCAGAAGTCATTTGATCATCTGTTCTCTGTATTTTGTGCCTGAAGTCTTTGATCCACAGATAAAAATGTATGAAACTGAATGGATTGCTTCAGTTGGTACTTCTAATTAGATCTTCAGTGAACGCAGGCAGAAATCTTCAGATTTCAGGTGTTAAATACAGATCTTCCTGCTGAAACTTAGCACTGGGGTCTGAGGCTTCACATTTGGAACTTTGGTGCCTCTTCCTCAGCATTTTTGGATTGTGGGAGGAATAGGACAATGTTATCTTTAAGCCATGAAGCTGCTTTCATTTTATCCCTCTTCAGATTTCCCATCTCTTGCTATTTTCAAATCAAGTCTGGATGCCTTCCTGGAAGATCTGTTTTAGTGAAACAAGTTATTGAGTTCAATACAGGGGTAACAATGAAATTCTATGGCCTTTGTTAAGCAGGAGGTGACAATAGATAGTCTTCTCTGGCTTTATAATCTATGAACCTAGTTTACAGTCTGAGGTCTCAATGTACAGAAATACCTAAAAATATACTTTATTTAAATCTATTAGCCCCCATTCTATTGCTGTCCAGTTGTGATGTTGTCTGATTAAAGCATGACCATGCAAACTATTGTTGCCATCACTGTTCTATAATTACAACAAATCTTAAACAGTGTGACACATGGTCAGAAAGGGTGAAGCAGATTGCACGCTAAATGACCCACAGTCAACTTTTAGAGACACGTTAGAAAAGTATGTGAATGATAATTAGAGCCATTCCATGGTAGAGAGACTAGAACTTTGAAATGCAAATCTATCTTGTTAGAAATTAGAGGTGATACCATTTTGTGTGTGTACTCATATTTTGTTAAATGTTAGTCGTGTAAACAGACAGGAACTGTCTGTCACTATAGCTATTGATTCAGAGACCAAAAGGGCATATTAACATTTAGATGAATCTTGGGTGAAGTAATGTTGTTTGCAGGTCTCTTAAAAGTTTGTGATAGACTGCCTAATCATGGATAAATTGCCTTATGCCAATTTATGTAGTTAATTACCAGTGAGATTTGGGAAACAGAAGGTTACATCAAAAGCCTTTCGTTCACCCAGGAATATATGGTTAAGTGGCTGCTAGAAAACTGTATAAAAGACCCTTAGGTCCTGATCCTTTCTATCTCAGACCTACTTAATGCTTCGTGCAGGGGAAGCTTAAGTCCAAAGGTTGAGATCTCCAGTCCTGACTAGACCACCCTTAATATAAACATTGAACTATAACCTATGAACTACTTCTGAAAGAACTCTTTGCAACTACAAAGCTCACCATCTCTGCTATGAATTTAATCTCAAGAACTGTACTCATATTTGTATGTATACAGATCTTTTAACCAATACTCTCCTTTCGTTTTTTTAGAAATTTTAGTTTAGTTAATAATTCTACCAATGCCAAAGGATCGGACACATTAACTCCCAGTTTAATTAATATTTTAAATCTTACCCAAATACAGCCAATTCTTATTAACTAAACTAAAATTTGTAAAAAATTTCAATAGAAGTTGGGCTCATTTGGGCTCTTATGTTTCTGACACCCAAATTATAATGACTACATAGTAATTATTTTAAAATGTAGCATACTATTGCTCCCATGCATAAATTATTGTATTTATTGTGATGTACAGGCTCCACCTGGTATAGAAGGAGGCTGCCTACCTTATCAGTGACTTGGGCCACTGTGGACACATCAGGCCCATGCTCAAGTCCTTCACTGGCTCCACTGCCTTCACTGGTGCAGTTACCTTTCAATACCAGTTTAAGGCCATAGGCTTAATTTTCAAAGCAATTACTCCATGAAACACTAAATGAAACTGTGATTTGTCTGTTATATTTTACCTGCTTTAACCTCTCAATAACTCTTTCTTTTTTCTTACTTAATAAATCTAACTAGTTTACTACTGAATTGGCTACCAGTATTATCTTTGGATCTGGGAGAAGTGACTTGTCCCTTTGGACTTGGAGCAACCTACTGTGGGATGATTTTAGGTATGAGTAATTTTTTATCACAAAGTTCATTTTGTCTGCATGGCAAGGTAGGCTGGAGAGTCTAAGGGGACTGTCTCTGACTCTATGGTAAGACTGGTATACTGATCCAGGAGTTCACATTTGTTACTGGCTTGGTGAAATCTAATTATAGAATATGCCACCAGTTTGGGGTGTCTGCCCTTGTTTTCTGACAGTCTGCCCTGAGACAGGCACTCTGTGATGATTCACTCCAGACAATGTGACAGTAGACATGAAACTTCGAGATCTCTGGCTTAAAGAGAAATAGTGACAGAAAATTGCTGACACCTTCTGTAATTCTTGTGTATCTGTTAAAAACCCATTCAAAATTGTAATGCACCAAAGCTCTCAAATCGACCCAAGTTTCAATGCCTAAATAAGTACATTCAGAACTCAACATAAAATGAAAGTGTGCCTGGACTGATTGATAAGGCCACTAGAGATGTCAAGCAGGCAAAATTTAAGCTAAATTCATACAGCACCCAGATGCTCTCAATGTATTGATGGAGAGTGAAATTTTAAGATTACTAATCAGTTAAAAAACCCACCATGATCTGCACACATTGGGCCCTACGATATCTCATCAGTTGACAAACCTTTGATTTTTAAAGTGTTTTAGCTGAAGAATTCATATATTGTTACCAGAAACAAGTTTTTGAAGGTTTAAAAATAACTTTATCTCAGTGAAAACTTGTCTGTCTGAAACACTGTGAAAGTTTTCATATAAAAAGCAGAAGTACCTTTATTGTAAAGAAAGTGTCTTGTTCTCACGGATACCAAATCATTCATACCAAGAATGGGTTAGAACAAAGAGTCTCAAATATTAAAAATACAAGAATATAAAGGTCAAGTGTTGCTCATGATGTGTTATGCTCACGGCTTTCTTTGTGCGTAACACAGACACAAACCTTGGAGATGTGCATGAAATCTATTTAATAGACAAAGCATGAAAAAGGAAATTGCCATCTGTTCCAACTAAGTGTGTGCGCTTTCTTTAAAAGCCTTCCATTAGCTCTTTGTATCATACCAAGACCATGTCATACCGAAGTTGTAAAACTGGTGTGTAACAAAGTTCCACAGCTTCCTGTCACATCCCAGAAGAACAATTTCATATTAGATTGTTGTTCTCACATACACAGTGTTCAAAAATAATAAGGAGGAAGCACCCCTGCTAGAATCTTTAGTTAGTAGTATTGTAGTATTTCAGTATCTAAGCGACTAGGAAGTTAAAAGTGGTAGTGTTAAAAACCAGTATTGGGGATTAAGGGAGAGAACACTTATTCAATGTGAGTAATACTGAAACCAAAAAAGGTATAATCTATTTTTTCCAAAAATAAAATAAATAATTTTTTAAAAGGCTTTTTATTGCTCTGAAGAGTTTCAAACTTCTACATACACATGAAATAAAAATAAATACTATTGTGTATGTCATACCATTATAAAAACTACTAAGTATTTATCCCAGGAAGAAGGAACCACAAATCAATATGAAATTCAATAAGATTCAACAAGTAACACATCACTTTTAAGGCATAAGTGAAAATATAGCTGAAAAATGTTGGATGCTAAAAAGAGAGGAGTGGGACAGATCATTGACAAAAAATAATGGAAAAGAGTACAAACAATGCAATGCCACAAATTCTTTCTTGAATGCCATTAGACACAGAAATGTTCAAACATGGAACAGAGCTTTTAACCACTGACACCTAGAAGCGGATCCAATCTATCTACATATTGCCAATGGAACCGAGTTCTCACAAACAAAATGAAAACAAAGGAATAGGAGATACAAGGTAAAGAGAGTATTAGAGGAGTAGCCGTGTTAGCCAACTACAAAAGCAGTTTCTCCTCCTTTGGTGTTCACATCTCAACTGCTACAAGAGGGCCCTCCCTGAACTAACCTTGTTATCTCCAGACTGATTCTTGCCTGCATATTATCAATGACAGCAAATAGACTCCAAAGAAAATTCTTGCATCATTTTAAAACTCACACTACCCATGCTGATGATTATCTGGTAACCAAAAATAAAAGAGGATGGTGGGAGAATGACACAGAGGAGGACTTACCCTAAGCTTGCTATAAAAGAGTCTACCTGAAAACGAATCTTCAGAAAACACAGTTAGCAATACCTCCAAACAGAAGAATTTGAATATGTCGTATGTTTCAAGGCAAAAAACAGGTTAAAACACACTTCACAGATCTGCAACACTTCAATTTAGCTTTGTCATAAGCAAGTAAGCCATAAACTCTTGAATTTTGTCCAGAGAACAAATTCACTTTGCTTAATACCTATACACAGAAATTCCACTAATAGCTTGCCAATATTATAAAGAAGGAAACTCATATAATTGTATTCCACTAAACAAACCAAATGTTGCAAGCATAGCTGGTGCTACTGCAGTCATGTTTCATGCACCAAGTTAAAGCAGTACTTCTGTATGTCTCACTCCGATTACTTGCAAATATATTTATAATGCTTACCTCAAAGTCCTTTTATATCTCACACTTACAATGATAGCCCAAAAGGCAAACAAAGTAATGAAAGGGAGATATTGGGTGAATGGCATGTCTATATGAGATTAACATATAAGGTTATCTTATTTATCCATCAATAAAAATTGTTCCAATACAAAACAGTACTCCACTATATGAATAGGAATTTAGTAATGGCCCTTTACGCTTACAGTGTTTATCTGATGATTGCAAAGTTCCTTGTAAACATTAATTAAGTTTCTGCACCCTTGGAGATGGGGCACAATAGAGAAATATTTTCCCCATATTACCTTCGGGGGAAACTGAAGCTCAGAGAGTTTAGGAGACTATTCAAAGATCACCGAAGACAGTAGCCCAGCTAGGATTAGAATCCTGTAGCTATAGCAGAGATACTCTTATGCTTTTTCCTAGTCCTGCTCCTTTGGTAATGTTGTTCATTACTACTGTATTTTAAATTATCTGGGATTAGGTATTGAATTTTGCCATTTTGAGAGCTTTGATAGAAGGAGGAGACACTTTACAAACAACATTTGCATTATTTTAAAAGATCAAATACATTTATCTGGTATTTGTTATGATTTAGAAATCTAGAGCTAGAACAGACTTTGTAGTTTGAACCCATCTCTCTTAAAACTTGAAATATTTCCCTGTTCATTAATCCAGTTCATGCTGAGGAAAGAGAAGTGCTGTTTACATCATCAACTTTGAAAATTAAATTGCAGTTATAACAGAAATCACTGATCCACAATTATATAGGTTCGTGAAGCTGAAGTTACCTCTGCTTTAAGAAAAAAAAAATTAAATAAATAAAGTCACATCATTGCCTTCTCCCTACCCCCCAAACAGCACATGAACTATAGGTATAATAACTGTGAGGCTAAGCAAGGAAGACAAACATTCTGCATGGCTTCACGTTTTATACCATTGATCAGATAACTTAGGGAGGGCCCTAACAGCTGAAATGAAGTTTAAAAAATTACAACTCAGTCACTTGAGGTTAACCGCATATTTGTAATGTTAAAAGATAAATGATCTCTTTAAAACATAATTTAATTTACACTTATGTTGTGTTTTTCATCTAATGATCATAAAATGTCTTGTAAACATTAACTAACTCCCTCATGTTGGGCTTAGTATAGAAATATTTCCCCCATATTACATTTGAGGGAAAACTGAAGCACAAAGAGCTTAAGTAACTTTTCCACTGTCACGCAAGACAGAATTATTTTCTTCTCTAGACCTTGTCCTAACAGATAAACAGGATCTGATCTCAGAACTAAAAAATAATGATACTTAGGGACAAATGATCATGACGTGATCACGTTTATCATATGCAAACACAACACTTGGTGCTTTAAAAGGGTCAGTTTCACAAAGCTGAAAACAATTATGAGCCAAATCTGTTAGAAGGAAGAATTTAATCAGAAAAATAAGAACACCTTACTAGATGCCCAAAAACCCACAGTCAAAGGCGGCAGCTGTGCAGGTTAAAAAACTGACCTGGATTGGAAGGGAAGTGAAGGCAGCTCCAAAAAATAAATGCATATAACAAATGGAAAAAGGGGAATTTGATAGCACTGAACATAAATAAGAAGATAGGAATTGTAGAAAATTGATAAAGGAAGCAAAGGAGAAGTTTATGGCTAGCAGAGTTAAAGACAATAAAGAGAAGTTATTAAAATATATTGGGGAAAAGTACAATGGTACTGATCCATTATTAGATGGAAATGGTAGAATCATCAGTAATATGCAGAAAAGGAAGACACATTCAATAAAGATTTCTGTTCTGTATTTGAGGAAAAACAGGTGGTAAAGTCTTCTCATATCATGATAATAAACTTTCTTCCCATTCCACTAGTATCTCTGGAGGATGTTAAACAGAAGCAACTAAAAATCAGACATTTTAAAGTCAGCAAGTCCATATAACTTGCATCCAAGTGTTTCAAAAGAGGTGGCTGTGGAGTTCACTGAACTGTTAATGTTGATTTTCAAAAAGCCTTTGAGCACTGGGGAAGTTCCAGAAGACTAATGTTATGCCAACTTTTAAAAAAGGGTAAATGGGATGACCTGAGTACTTATAGGTTTGTCAACCTGGCATTGATCCCAGGCAAGATAATGAAACAGGACTTGAGAAGAATTAAAGAAAGGCAACATAATTAATGCAAGTCAACTTGGCTTTATGGAAAATAGATCCTGTTAAACCAACCTAATATCTTTTTTTAAATGAGATAGCAAGTTTGGTTGATAAATGTAATAGTGCCCACGCAAAATACTTAAGGCTTCTGTAAGGAGATTGACTTGGTACTGCCCAACATTTTGATTAAAAAACTAGAAAGATATAAAATATTGTAGGCATTAAATGGATTAAAATCTGACCAACTGTAATGGGGTGACACTCACCTCTTGAAAGTGCCTCCCTTGTCAGAGTACATGTACTCGCTCTCTCTTTGTGGTGGGTCTTCAGCAACTCAGCCCTCTGGCCAAGTCCCACATAATCTGTATGCAAAATACAAAGTAATCCCCTTCCAAGCTTCTAGTCCAACACAGGGCCTAACTCAGTGCCCTCTTTAACATGTCTTTATCTGCAGCCCTATCCCTGGGCTTGCTCCTCAAGCAGTCCAGCAGGACTATCACAGTACCCTGGTTCAAATGGTCTCTCAGCCCCTTCTAGGCTCTCCCAAATGGCCCCTGCTCTGGTACAGAGTGGTGCCCCATGACTTCCCCTACCTAGAGGCAATGTCTTCACCCTCTTGGGCCCTTTCTGGTCCCAGTTTTCCTGTTAGGCCACTAAAATAGTTCAGTTCCCCCTTCCGGGGTGCATCAAAAGTCCAGGCCACTTTTCAATGGCTAATGGGGGAGGGAAGAATCCAGGCCCACCCACTACTCCGGATCCCAGGCAAGGGACCCTATAGACAGCAGCCATTCACAACATCATTTAAATAAAATGTGCCACTGCTACAATTCCCTGGTCCACTTTCCCACAGCCCCAGAACATTCATCACCCTTACCTCAGGGCCTTGTCCTGGTTGAGTACCATTATCCAACCCAGATCTCCTTTTCACATCCCCCTAGTCTCTGCCAGCACTGCTCTGTCCAAGCTCCTATAGCTCCCTCAGCGAGCTCTACCAACTATGCTCCTCCAGCTCCAGCAAGAAACTGAACTCTGTTTTTTGCACTGCAGCTCCTTTTATATGGGTCTGCTGGGCCCGGATTGGCTGCTTCCTGCAGCCCCTCTCTGATTGGCTGCATCCCATGCCCCCGCTCTAGACAGCATGGAGGACTATCTCTATTGTCCTTTTCTGGAGTGGGGTGTGGCAGGGTCATGAGGCCTCCAGCAGAGGACCTCAGAGCCTAGGCCACCCTGTCATACCAACTAATACATCTCACAATATAACTGTAAACAGAGAATTGTCATCAGGCAGGTGTATTTCCAGTGGGGGCCTGAAGAGATTGGTTCTTGCCTCTATGCTATTTAACATTTTTATCAATGGCTTGGCCTAAAACATAAAAACATCACTGATAAGGTTTGCAGCTGATACAAAAATTAGGGAAGTGGTAAATAATGAAGAGGATGAGTCATTGATACAAAGTGGATGATTTGGTAATCTGGGTGCAAGCAAACAATATGGGTTCTAATACAGCTAAATGTAAACATATATCTAGGAACAAAGAATGTAGGCCATAATTATAGAATGGGGGACTCTGTCCTGGGAAATAGCACCTCTGAACAAGATGTGAGGGCATGGCAATAATCAATTCAATATTAGCTCCTAGTGTGACACTGGCCAAAAGAGCTTAGGAGGTCCTTGGATGCATAAACAAAGGAATCTTGGGTAGACTGTAAGCTCCCTGGGACAAGGACAGTATCTTTCAGTGAAAGAGAAAACCAACAATAAATAATGTTTGGCTGCAATTTGTCCTTCAAATTTATAGTCATGTAAATTTATAATGGTGGATTTTTAAAAAGCATTTTGTTTGCTTTTGCTCTCAGACTGTTATACTTGCCAACGAGTTCTCAAGAACTATTTAGTATACCAATTATATGGACGCACTAGACCATAACGGATGCTTCAGTTCCATTTTTGTGACAATCTTCAGCAGTGCGAAGATGAACTGCTGAAATATTCTTTTCTTCTTCAAAAAAAAAAAAAACGCAGAAAAAGTATGCTTCTATAATATGTTCTTAATTTGAAGGGAAAGTTGTCCATGTATGTGCAGTACTTTTTAACAAAATACTGAACATGCCCAATTAATGTAACACATATATAATCTTACTTTTCAAAATTATGTTAGATTATCTCAGCAATAATCCATAATACATCATGTACTGCAGATGTGATACCTTAAAAAGCAGCTGTAGTCGGGTGGTGAATTCATGTTTATAGTCTTTCAATGAATTCCTCATCGAGTGTTTTCAGTGTATAAATAAAAGGCCATTTTTTCTAACTGCTAGCCCTGCAAGGAGGACGTGGGAGCTGGGCTCTTTCCTTATCATCTAGCATCACCAGTAATAACAGTTCTACCAGGCTAATTAGGGCCTCATTGACACATGCAACAACTGTAAGTGATTGAACTTTGTAAACCATTCTGTTACTGTGAACGAAGGCACATAATCCATTTCAATTCCTTCTCCCACCATTGTTTTGGTTCTGCAGATTTAATAGGAATTTAAAGTAATCAAGAATTTATTCTGTGAGCAACTCTGACTCTGCCCGCATACAAAAAGCAGGTTTGTTGAGTAAAAAGGTGCCACTGTAACAGCCAGTTTTAGAGCAGAACCCCATACTCCTGCTTTCTTTTTTTTTTTTTAAAAAAAGTATTTTTAGCAATTGGTAATGAAACTATCAGTGTCTTCTACTATTACTATGTAACCGAGGAACTGTCCACACTAAAACAGAGGGTAGTCTACACTCCAGTTAGATACTTGTGTCTGCCCCGCCAGCTGACTTGAGCTCATGGGGCTCTGGCTAAGAGACTGTTTAACTACGGTGTAGATGTTTGGGCTCGGGCTTCAGCCCAACTCTGGGATCCTCCCACCTTGCAAAGTCCAAGAGCCTGGGCTGCAGCCCAAGCCCAAACATTTACACCACAATTAAAGAGCCTTGTAGCCTGAGCCCTGCAAGTCTGAGTTTTTAATTGCAGTGCAAACACCCGTAGGGTGTAAATCTACAACACACTAGCCTGCTGCACAGTAACTGGCCATGTGGACCCTGCTATTGCACACTAAAAGTTCTGTAGTGCACTGTGACCTGCTCTTGTTACAAACCACAACAGGTCAAGGCACCCTATGTATTACCATGCCTGGCAACAGGGTCTACACAGTAACTTAGTGCGCAGCAGGCTACAAGCCCTTAATTTTGAACAAGCCCTTAATTTTGCCCTTAATACAAGCCCTTAATAATGTGAACAAGCCCTTAATTTTGCCTTTTTTGAATCCATAAGTGACTGATTCTTCCTTCCAAAAGTGGAAGGTTCAGAGATACAGAGAAGGAGAAAAATAATGGAGAAGACAGAGACTCAGAGGAGTAGGGGGTATAGAATGAGCAAAGAGATATAAGAAAGGAGGATGGGGAGTGCTCAGGGACCAAAGGCCTAAGGAAAAGTAAATAAGGAAAACAGAGCAACTGGAGAGGGGGAATAGAGAAAGGAGAGGTTCAGGAAGCTATGAGAGGACAGGAGGAAACTCATGGAAGGGTTGTCTGCTGACAGTGATTATGATTCATTTGTATTTGGTTGAAGGTAAGCTTGTTTCAAGTATTGGGTACTCAGTACTGCCAGCCTCAAGAGATCAAAAATCATGAGTTGGACCCTCAAAGGTCATGAGACTGGCAGCCATTTTCCCTGTAGACATGTCTTCAATCTCACTGAAAACAGTGGGAGGGGGCAGCCAACTTTATTAAGGGCAGTCTCACTTCCACTTACAGAGTGTAGAGAATTGGCAGCTATTTTGCTGGCTTCAGCTCCATTGTCAGTAATACCCCATTTTGAATAAGGGAAAATTTGTGAGTTTGTGCCTTTCATCACATTTTCATGAGACAAGTTAAAAAGTACCATGGGTCCCAGCTAGAACTGTGATAAAATTGCAAGATTTGGAAGTTATGGGTATTTGTTTACTATTCTGATGTTTCATTTCAGGATGATGCTGACAAAGCTACCCATCTTCCAAACTGCTGAGAAAGATTTCAGGATCTGTATCACAGGTGGAACCATATGAAACTGCAGAAAAGTTTTCCACAAAATGTTATCCAGTTATTTTGCTTCTTTGTTTCAGGCAATTTCTCAACACCCAGATTTTGCGACCCATGAGAGATTTTTCTTTCAAAATTTCCAATATGAAAAATTTCAAGTTCAAACTTTATATACATATTACAATTCAAATATTGTATGCCCACTATTGCTTGGAAATGGGATAATTTTCATTGGAAGTTGACATATTTAACAAAACTTGGTGAAGTTTGTTATGACATTTTGTGACTGAATGCCAAAGTGACTTCTTGAAATCTGAGTTATCATTTGTTGTGAATATTTCTCATACCAAGCCTTTCTTGTTTGGGCAACAAACAATGATTCAATAAACACAGACATTTTATTGCTGTTGAGCTATTCTTGCTGCCCAGTTATTCACTAACCTCAATCCCAGTCATCTGCAGGACAATCATGCTGCACAATTCAAATGAGGCAGATTTGAAAAAAAAAATCTATGTGATATCATAAATGTTTTGTTCAACATCTCCTTTTTAAGAGGGTTATACTTTGAAAAACTACCATCAGATTAGTTTAAAATGAAGGAGCCTTAGTAGGTGTGAATCTATCTATGCTCTAACATGGTACTTCATTAGTGATCTCTGAAGATTATACAGATCTGGGTGTATAAACTTTTAATGCTGATTCTCCTCTGTGCTTCAGTTCAACGGTAAACTTCTGAACAGTATTATTATATATTTATATTATAGTAAGGCCTAGTTCCCAGTTAGGGACACCACTGTGCTAAGCACTGTGCAAACTTGAGAATCCCTGCCCCCCAAAAGCTTGCAGTCTAAGGCCTTGGCTACACTTGAGAGTTACAGTGCTGGTAGTGGCTTTACAGCGCTGCAACTTACTCCCCATTCACACTGGCAAGGCACATACAGCGCTGTATCTCCCTGGCTACAGCGCTGGTTGTACTCCATATGGACAAGAGGAATAAAGAGAACAGCGCTGGTGCTGCAGCGCTGGAGTGCCAGTGTAAACAGTGATTAATCTTACTACACTGTAACTGACCTCCGGAATTTTCCCATAATGCTTTTAATTAAAGAACTCTCTTTGTTTTGTAGTGAACTCGGGGCTCCTGGAGCTTCTTATCTAAAAAACAAACACAGTAATTGTTTGCTCGAGCAGAGGCAGGCAGGGAATGTCCACAGCTAGTGTTTGCTTGAGGAGAGAAACAGCATGGCGGGGGGGAGAGTCCGTGGGAGCAGCTGCTTATCTGGTCTGAAGGCTGTTTGCATTTAAGAATGAATGAGAGAGGGGTGGGGGAAGTGGTCGGAATTTGCAAGGCAGGGAGCTGACACAGTGTCAGCTCCAAAAATCCACTCCCTCTCTCTCCCCTATGCTCCCTGTCACACTCCACCCCACCCACCTCTTTTGAAAAGCACGTTGCAGCCACTTGAACGCTGGGATAGCTACCCACAATGCACCACTCCCAACACCGCTGCACATGCTGCAAATCTGGCCACACTGCAGCGCTTTCCCTACACAGCTGTATGAAGACAGCTGTAACTCCCAGCGCTGCACAGCTGCAAGTGTAGCCAAACTCTAAGACAGAAAAGATATAACAGGTGAATTAAATAACCAAGCAGCTTGGGGTGTGGTGTGGAGATACAGTAACAAAAATAATAGGATGTGCCCAACTTTCAGGCTAGTCAGAGCAGCAACCACAGCTCATCGCTTACCTAGCCATTATCAGGTTCCATTTACCGTATGCATTATAGAAAAGGTATGTTTTGAGACGTGACTCTCAGGAGGAGATGGTGGCTTTACCGGATAGAATATAAAGGCTTTATTAAATTTAAAAGGTCCACGGTTGATGTAAACAACAATTACTGCTCATGATTTTTCTTAGTAATTAGGAGTTCCAATTCAGGTCAGGTACAATTCTGTTCAATCAGATCTTACAACAGTATTGGGTTAGTATCACACAACCCCCAATTGGGGTGGATATTGCTTTGCTTGAAACAATTTTACTTTGTGCTCCTTAAACAGAAAGGGGCATATAGTCATAATTTCATACATTTTGTGAAAGAAAGTGTTGAGAGTTGCATTTTAATTTGCAGCAGAAATACAATCCACCCTCAAGAATAGCAGTAAAGGGCTTTGCTTTGTCTCTTCCTGCCTCTGACATAGAGATTCAGTATTTTTGTTACAAGTACATTAAACTCCATTATATTCAAACAACTCCAAAGCTAAGCATAATGCTGACCAACAATGAATGTGATCTTATTATTTAGCAAACCATGCACAGATATTCTAGAACTCAGTGAACAATGGGACAACACCCCCACCGTGCAATTATAATGGAACAAAAAACTATGGACAAGGGGACTCGAAAAGTTTTGTTACCTCTGTTTATCTTATAACAGAGATAATGACAGAGACACAGGGCATTTCCTGGGGATTAATGAATCTTAACCAACCAGAGTTAATTAGCCTGAGGCATAGCTAAAGGCATCCTAACCCATAATTAGTGCCCAGAAAGTGCCTGTGCTACAGTTATTACTTAACGCTCATGCTTGTCTCATCTGGATGGCATCAGAGGAGAGCAAGTCAGATATTTAGACAAGCTGAAATAAATCAAACAAGTATCTGTCTTCATTACCAGAGTATTAGACAATTAGTTCAATGAACTTCTTTTTATTTAAAGACCAATAAAGCTACACACTCCATCACCACTGTGGATTTCCTGGAATCAAGGAATTGATAGTGAAGTAATGTTTAAACAAAAAGTAGAGTGCATAAAATGGTCAGTTATTCCCAGACAAAAATAAAACAAGCCCCCTCTCTTTGTTTTTAGCTTGTGAAGACATCTAACAGGCTTTGGATCAGGCCCATAATGTCCATAGAAAGTCTTCCATTGTCTTCAGTGGGCTTTTGAATCAGACCCTAAGTCAAAAAACCAAGATCCTAAGTCAGACACGTCAATGTTATTTTTAAATAAAGTTCCAAAGTTTGGAAACTTTTAGTTTAAAGATCTGCAGACATTATTGTTCCTATTTACAGATGAGAAATTGAGACTAAAACAAGACTGTAAAAAGTATAGAAATTCACAGTAAAGGTTCCACAAACAACTTTAACTTCAACAATTTCCACCCCACCATCAACCTGAGCCTGGACCAGTCCACACAAAAGATCAATTTCCTGGACACTACTGTGCAAATAAGAGATGGACACATAAACACGACCCTATACCAGAAACCTACTGACTGCTATTCTTACCTACATGCATCTAGCTTTCATCCAGAACACACTACATGATCCGTCATCTACAGCCAAGCCCTAAGATACAACCGCATTTGCTCCAACCCCTTGGACAGGGACAGACACCTTCAGGATCTCTTTCAAGCATTCTTAAAACTACAATACCCACCTGGACATAAACGAATAAACAGACACTGTGCTATTTCAAACTACAGAACTGCGAGATAAAAAGAAAATCAGTATGACTATTTAATCATGTATTATTTTCTGATCAAAGTTGGCTGGCTATACTAAACCAGAGCAGTGTGCTAATCTTATATTCCCGTTGAAATAAAAACCTCACATCATTTCACTTTTTACATCTACCTTTTAAATAAAAATAAAACACAAGAACTTCATCAAGCCAGTATTCCACTGGCAACGCCAAAGGCAATAAGACGTCTTAGAATCCTAGAAACGTAGGGCTGAAAGGAACCTTGAGAGGTCATCAAGTCCAGCCCCCTGTGCTGAGGCAGAACCAGGTAAATCTAGACCATTCCTGACACTGTCAGGTGTTTGTCTAACTGGTTCTTAAAAACTTCCAAGGATGGGGATTCTACAACCTCCCTTGAATACCTATTCCAGAATTTAACTATCATTGTAGTTAGAAAGTTTTTCTTCACATCTAACATAAATCTCCATTGCTACAGATTAAGCCCATTATTTGTGTCCTATGTTTCTCTGGACACTGACAGTAGAAGTGTAGGGCTGGAAGGGACCTCAATAGGTCATCTAGTCCAGTGCCCTGCACTCATGGCAGGATTAAGCCATAACTAGATTATTCCTGACAGGTGTTCGTCTAACTTGTTCTTAGAAACCTCCAATGACAGATTCCACAATCTCCCTCTGCTGCAATTTGTTCCAGTGTTTAACTACCCAGAAAGTTAGGAAGTGTTTTTTCTAATGTCCAACCTAAACTTCCCTTGCTGCAATTTAAGCCCATCACTTCTTTTCCTATCCTCAAAGGTTAACAAGAACAATTGTTCACCTTCCTCTTCATAACCTTTTATATACTTGAATATTGTTATGTCCTTGCCCCTGCCAGTCTTCTCTACTCCAAACTCAGCAAACCCAATTTTTTCAATCTTTCTTCACTGGTCATGTTTTCTAGACCTTTAATCATTTTTGTTGCTCTCTTTTGTATTCTCCCCAGTTTGTCTACATCTTTCTTAAAGTGTGGTGCCCAAAACTGGACACAATACTCCAGCTGTGGCATCACCAGTTTCAAGTAGAGCAGGACAATTACCTCTCTGTGTCTTACCTATGAAACGTCTACTAATACACCACAGAATGACATCTGCCCTTTTCACAACAGCAACACACAGTTGCTTCATATTCAATTTGTGATTCACTACAACTTCCAGATCCTTTTCAGTAGTACTACCACCAACATAGTTATTCTCCATTTTGTATTTGATTTTTTTCTTTCAGAGTGTAGTACAGACTTTTGATTTCAGACCAGTTTTCCAATTTAACAAGGTTGTTTTGAATTCTAATCCTGTCCTCCAGAGCGCTAGCAAACCCCCCCCCCCAGTGTGGTGTTATCTGGGTTACACCTTACTGACGCTCTGGAAAGAATCAATGGGTGTCACCAGTTAACATGCTGAGTGGGGCTTACATGGGATTCCCTAAGACTGGAAACGAACTGATTTTTTTTTTTTTTAAACTAAGACTGTGGTATCTAAGCTGTAGCAGGGACCACTCCTACTGCTTTCTTGAGTCTTTGTTCATCAGCAGAGCAGAGGGAAGCATTTAAGTCCTATATTATCCGGGAAAGGTAAAGAAAATGAGTATTCTGCACTAAAGTTATGAAGCACTGATAAACAGAGAATCAAAATACCTGTGATCTTACAGAAGGCAGAAATACTCAAAACTCTGCATTCCAGCTGAAAGAGCTCACCAAAACTCTCATGCAGCAGGGAAATATTTTTTTAAAAAAAACATTTCTTCGTTTCTTGCCCTTCAGCAGAAGGAAATTTGCATTTTTACAGAATTTCTGTCTGTCAGCACTTAAATATTTGAATGGGCTCTTCAGCTGGGCAAGGAGGATTTAGAGATGGTCAATGGACTCATTACAGCAGGTTGCTCGGGGGGGGGCGGGAATGAATAAAGGTCGATGAGTCAAGAGAAGCCATGACTAGACTTTGCACTCTAGGGAATATTCTGTGGATCAATTTCATCTTTATTAAAAGACACCAGCACATGTGATTTCATGACCAATAGGCTCTGCGCAGCAAGGAACATTAAAATCCCTATCATTACTTGATCTTAATAATGGGAAGTAACTTTTTCAGAAGTGTATAAAAGAGAAAGCATTACTGATTTCAATATTATCTCCCATATTCTAAATATAGATGCAAATTCTTTTTTAAATGTAGAAATTTTGGATCCAATAAACTCCACAAACTCCACTGGTGGAAGCTGGCAGAACCCTGGCATTAGCAAGAAGTCTACTTTGGAGGAGGCTGCAAAAATGCAAGCTGCCTGCAACTGCTATTCCATCAGGGGACAGGAGATAGTTGCACAACCTACGAAGTAAGCAGGGCTAGCCACGCAGGGATGAAGAGATGTCAGGAAGCCTGGGAGATGTCCTGCACATCTCCCAGAAAGAGTGCCTATGGGGCCCCAGCCAGACTGTAAAGTCACCATTCCCCAGTAGAGTTCTCACTGACTATTCTTCCCCGAAAGAATGAGACTGTGCTTGAACATCCTGCCTCTAGTAAATTAAGCTCCAGGGTTAAAGCAAGAGGCAAGAAGAAGGAAACATGGATCCCACTCCTCTGCTTAGAGCAGAGGGACAGCTATCCCTCCTCACCTTGTCTCCATTAAACAAAGTTTCCCCATATCTCCCCCTGCTCCTGGGCTGGGGCAGGGTGAGTTGTACTTCCTGTTTCAACCTGCTTGAACCGTTGATCAAATCCACTAACTGCAGTCAAACAAAGAACCATTATTAGAAATGTAACAGCATAAGTTCTATGACCCCCAAGTTTATGTCAAAGATGACATCCTTTAGGCACAGTTATCTGAAAACCCATCATAAGATGCATTCTCCTCTCAATAACACCTGTACACATACAGTGAAGTAAATGAGCCAAATTCTGCTTTCAGTTACACTGTTGTAAATTGATTTCTACTGCATTATTACAGATTTGCATCACTGTAAACAGTGGCATTAGCATTACCTCTTGAGTGTAAGAGAAGATAATTTAGCCTGGCAGTTCTGAAAAAAATGCCATATTTTAAACCCATAACAGAGCCATTGATTAAACATGACCCAGAGAAGTCCCCATGTGAAATCCCAAATGAAATACGAGTGTGCTGTTGGAGAGAACAAAGTCATAAACAGAAGAAAGGGAAGGTGAGGAGGGAGAGAGAAAGAGAGAGAGAGAACAAGGATAGATAAGTGTATCAAAGAAGGAGGAAAGAAAATACATGAAAAGGGAAAAGAGAGCAATCAAAAGACTCCATCTTCTTGCAAAATCTCATTACAGCATCCAGGCCAAGAGAGAATTAAGGCCAAAGAGCAGTAACATTGCTTCTAAAAACACCCAGGGAGGTGATTGCCTCATCCCACACATAATGTATTGTATAACTTGTTCAAGCCTAATCCTGCCTTTCTGAGAATTCTTGGGTTTACTGCCTTGCAAAAGGAAAACCTGCACAGAGTAAGAGCCAAATCTATTTCATGTACTGGGGGTGGGGTGAGGGGTTAGAGAGGGCTGTTCGACCATGCATCCCTGCTGCAATCCCCAGAATCAGATCCAGGGCTCTATGTAAATTTGAGCAGGGTTCAGGGTGTTGGTTTTTTGTCTGTTTGCTTTGCATTGGTGGTTACATTTGGGAGGGGTGAGGCAGGGAGTTGTGTAAACTTTAGGAAAGAATGATTTCCACAAAACTAGGATGTCTGCCTGCAACATATAACAGCTAGAACAAAATCTCTCAGAAATCCCTCAAATTTACACAAAACCCCATGGTTACAGAGTTAGTTGTGCAGCTGTACTGACCCAGCATAAATGCAGATACTTCACATCTCCAGCTTTGGATGCCCATCAGAAATAACTAATCCCTACATTCTTTTCAGAGTTACTCCTTTCCAGGAGAAGGGCCCCCATCAGATAACTGTGACCTACATTTGTTGTTCCTAGATGTCTGAGCATGCATCTGTTTGTACTGGGAAAACTAGAAAACAGGAGGTTTAAGTGGGTAGGGCTAAAACACTGGACTGAGACTCAATGCAGTCAGCAGATTCTGACTCTTCCTATGTAAGAGGAGCATTATACTTTTGAAATCCTCAGGCCATATCATGGGAGATAGGACTGGAATCAGTAAAAAAAAGATTAGCTTTTTCCTGGCCCTCTTGTAATGAAGGTGATACACATGGTTCCAGAAAAAAACAAAACAAAACAAAAAACAAGAAAACCACCGTAATCTTTACCAAAAAAGAAGGGTCCTGAATCCCTGTGTCTGAAGGGTATTTGGTAGCGGGAAGAATGGTTCCACCTCATGAAGTTTAGAAACAATGATCTAATCATTCATCTTCTGGGGATGTCATACTCCCTTGCAGTGATAAGTGCTCAGATATTACATTAAAATGCGAGCAGGGTGGATTAGATTAGACATTGAGAAATCTACTTTTGAGTACATAATGGCAAAATCCCAAAAGGCTGTTTGGAGTGAAAACTCCATGTAATATATTTTTATGCTCAGTTCTCCAGATCAGGCTATGAGATTTTAATAAAACCAAGAAAGATGAGGCAACAAAGATAAATGAGGCTTCAGCTGGAAAAGAAACAAAAATGGACAAATTCAGTTGATTAAACTTAATCTGTGAGGTATACCTGATACTCTGTTTATTAAATCAAAGGCAAACAAAGTGCTAATGTAACATCCTCTGGGCCACTGACACAGTGTTTGGTCTTATTTGTCTCTGTCTGTCTATCTAGAGGTGTGTAATACACACAATCATGGTGATGTCTGGGCATTGTTTCAATCAAAATTTTCAAACAAAAAAAAAAGTCCATGTCTACTGATCTTAGTTTTCTGTTTACAAATTCTATATTTTGAGCCAAATTAAAATATTAGTTTCAAAATTCACCAATTTATCTATCAATAATCTCAATAAATGGTGCGATTAATTGTGCTTGTAAACAATAATAGAATACAATTTATTTAAATATTTTTGGAGGTTTTTACATTTTCAAATATATTGATTTCAATTACAACACAAAATACTAAGTGTACAGTGCTCACTTTCTCTTTAGTTATGATTACAAATATTTGCACTGAAAAAAAACCAAAAGAAATAGTATTTTTCAGTTCACCTAATACAAGTACTGCAGTGCAATCTCTTTATCATGAAATGCAACTTACAAATGTAGAATTTTTTTTAACATAACTGCACTCAAAAACGAAACAATATAAAACTTTAGTGCCTACAAGCCCACTTAGTCCTACTTCTTGTTTAACCAATCGCTAACAAGACAAACAAGTTTGTTTACATTTGCAGGAGAAAATGCTGCCCGCTCCTTGTTTACAATGTCACCTGAAAGTGAGAAGAGGCATTCTGATGGCACTGTTGTAGCCAGAATCACAAGATATTTATGTGCCAGATGTGCTAAAGACTCATATGTCTCTTCATGCTTCAACCACAATACCAGAAGACATGGAAGTCAGACTAGATGATCATATTGGTCCCTTCTGACCTATGAGTCTATGAGTCTATGTGTCCATGCTGATGACGGGTTCTGTTCGATAACAATCCAAAGCAGTGCAGACTGACACATGTTCATTTTCATCATCTGAGTCAGATTCCACCAGCAGAAAGCTGATTTTCTTTTTAGGTGGTTCAGGTTCTGTAGTTTCCGCATCAGAGTGTTACTCTTTTAAAACTTCTGAAAGCATGCTCCACACCTCGTCCCTCTCAGATTTTGGAAGGCACTTCAGATTCTTAAACCTTGGGTCAAGTGTTGTAGCTATCTTTAGAAATCTCACACTGGTACCTTCTTTGCATTTGGTCAGATCTGCAGTGAAAGTGTTCTTAAAATGAACAAGACGTGCTGGGTCATCATCCGAGACTGCTATATCATGACATATGTGACAGAATGCAGGTAAAACAGAGGAGACGTACATTCTTCAACAAGGAGTTCAGTCACAAATTAAATTAACACTTCTTTTAATAAATATCATCAGCATGGAAGCATGTCCTCTGTAATGATGGCAGAAGCATGAAAGTGCATATGAATGTTTAGGATATCTGGCACATAAATACTGTGCAATACTGGCTACAAAAGTGCCATGTGAATGCTTGTATGAAGTGAATTGAAAAATACTTTTCTTTATTTTTACAATGCAAATATTTGTAATAAATAATAATATAAAGTGAGCATTGTACACTTTGTATTCTGTGTTGTAACTGAAATCAATATATTTGAAAATGCAGAAAAAGTCCAAAATATTTAATACATTTAAATTGGTGTTCTATTGTTTAACAGTGCAATTAAAACTGTGATTAATCGAGATAAGTTTTTTAGTTAATCATGTGAATTAACTATGATTAATCGAGAGCCCTACTTAAAAATATTATTAGAATATTTTTCTAGGTACAGAAATATACAGCATTTTCCCATAGAAGAGTCAGTTATGGAAGTTAAATAACAACTGGTATCTATTGACAATTGCTTCCTTTCTAATGGTGGCCCTGGAACATAAGGACACTTCAGTCTCAGACAGTGCTACTTGAGTGCCAATGGAGGTGAAAGTCAATGATGTCTTTTTTTTTTTTTTTTTGCCTATGCCATATCTTTTGTCTGGGCTTCTTCTGACAGCTCTTGATGCCACTGTTTCAGCTTACTTGTTTTTAAGTGTAAGTGTTCTATTCCTCCATTGAATGTACGAGACATTTGAGGCTTGTTATTGCAAGTTGCTGAGTACTTGTCAATGGAAAATCAGAGGGAGTTCAGCACTTCCCACTATACAGAGTTAGGCCCTGATGACTCCCATGGTCTTCAGATCAGGCCTTCACTTCATGGAGGCAACATTATCTATTGTTTATATGGGACTGATAGCCTAGAACTCATGAGTTACAACCTTGATTTGGCAAGGACTTGCTGGGATAGCTCAGTGGTTTGAGCATGGGTTCGCTAAACCCAGGGTTGTGAGCTCAGTCTTTGAGAGGGCCACTTAGGGATCTGGGGCAAAATTAGTACTCAGTCCTACTAGTGAAGGCAGGGGGCTGGACTCAGTAACCCTTCAGGGTTCCTTCCAGCTTTATGAGATAGGTATATCTCCATATATTATTAACCAAGTTGTGTGTGCCCAGCACCGCTGAAAAGCAATCCTTCAGGTACACACACTCTTTTCCCATCTATAAAACTGACCTAGTAATCCTAACATACCAACCTCACCAGGGATTTGAGAAGATTCATCAGTGCTCATAAAACTCCACGTAAGTGGTATTATTACATAAATAGGAAAACTGATACTTCATTTGTTGTTTTCATTTTATTTCTACATTGCACTGGTGCTCATATAAGCCCACTAAGAACTTTTTTAGCGAGGACTAAATGTTGCTGGGAAATACAGTATCTCAAGATAGTGAGGAAAATTAGTTGATTTTTAAAACAAAACTGGGAAATAGTAATGTATTTTTCTGTCATCTAATATGGGCTGTTTTATATGTTTATGATCTTTTGCCATTGCATGTTATGTGAAAAAAAAATTATTAGCTGAATATATGTAATAAATAAAGTTAATATTAATGGAATAAATGGTCAGAGAGCAGTACAATGAGAAATGTGTCTATTGTTGCTATCATGCTATAGTAAGATGAGGCCCTGAAACATAAAATCTTGTATCAGAGGCCCAGTATGAGGCTGGAGGCCTGAACTAGAGTAATAGTCAAGACATTGTTAAGCAAAGCTCGGCTGTGAGCCAGAGGCAGGTCCCACTCACAGAAGTTGGCAAGAAGAGGGCTGCTAGAAGCATGTATTAAATATATAAGCACTAATAAGATGAACATGTGCCAGAGTGCCATCAGAACAGCTGGGTACGAACACATCCCACACAGATAACAAGGAACAGGCAGACCCAGCCTAAAGACAGTAGAAATGGATAGACAATGATGAATAGACAACATGATGGATAGACAGTATGATGGATAGATTTGTTCTAACCAACCTCTGAGAAAGGCAACCCCCTAATAGAGGGGCTGTACTTCAGTACATTTAATGATGCGTATAACCTGTTTGTACCTGTGTATAAGAATGCATACCTGAGTGGACGTCTTTGTCCGGCCTAGGGGGCAGTGGAAAGTCCCGTCACTGACTGAGCTGTGTCCATCATCAGAGAGCACATATATACTATCAGACTCATCGATATCTAATCTGGTGAGCTAGAGACTGTGTTCCTTTTAGACAATAAACCTGGCCGGGTGCCTTCGTACTTTACTAGAGTCTGTGGTCACTGGGGGTTCTCTCAGGGTCTGCTGTGCCAGCGATCTGCAGAACCAGGGCAGCACACAGAGGGGACACACGCACACAGCCGACTGATTGAACAGAGCAGAGCACCACACCGGTAGCATCTGACAACAACACGCCATCAGCCTATGTTCTCATTTTTCTTTCAACTTATTAATGCATCTTTTCTTGATCTATGTATCTTTTAACCGTTTACTTTTGTTTCTTGATGCAGTTTGTGTAGGAGCTCTGATACATGGTTGTATTTCCTATCAGTCATTGTCAAGAAGAAGAAAAATAATATTTTTTGTTCTTGAAATTAGCACATTTTTGTATTATTATTACTATTGACTAAAAGAGAGACTTTCAGTAAGAAACCTTCCAGCCCCAACCCTACACAGAACAGAATCAAAGGGGCCACTATATGCTGCTAACATTTATACAGTCCAGCAATCCCTTAAATGTAATGACCTTCATGGAGAGACCAAACAAGATACTTTGTAAAACAATCAAGGAAAATTCAAAGGTAAAAAGCTCTGACAGCAGCTCTTTGCAAGCTGCATTGCTGATTCAGCAGACGTACTGTAGCTAAAGATGGTAATAAAAATCCACAAATGAAAGGAATAATGTACTCTCAAAGTATCTATTCCCAAAAGATATAGGCCAGACTCAAATTACGGAAACACAGTGTTATGGAAATTCTCCAATATGCCCTAAGAGTGTGAACATGGATGTCATAAGAGTGCTGATACCTACAGGAGTTAATATCTGTAATGATGCTCTTAATAAAATTAGGGATTAATTAAGGCAAGTCTATATTGATTTAGATGCCATTAAGAATTGAGAGGTAGAGAAGAGAATCAGGCCTGGTCTACACTACGCGTTTAAACCGAATTTAGCAGCGTTAAACCAATTTAACCCTGCACCGGTCCACACAACAAAGCCCTTTATATCAATATAAAGCGCTCTTTAAACCGACTTCTGTACTCCTCCCCAACGAGAGGAGTAGCGCTGAAATCGGTATTGCCAGGGTTAGTGTGGCCGCAAATCGATGGTATTGGCCTCCGGGCAGTATCCCACAGTGCACCATTAAGACTACTCTGGAAAGCAATCTGAACTCATATGCACTGGCCAGGTAGACAGGAAAAGCCCCGCAAACTTTTGAATTTCCTTTCCTGTTTACCCAGCATGGAGCTCTGATCAGCACGGGTGGCAATGCAGTCCCAAATCCAAAAAGAGCTCCAGCATGGACCGTACGGGAGATACTGGATCTGATCACTGTACGGGGAGACAAATCTGTTCTATCAAAGCTCCGTTACAGAAGATGAAATGACAAAACATTTGAAAAAATCTCCAGGCTACGATAGACCGAGCCACAGCACACTGCTTGCGTGACAACATAACAGAAAGCAAAGAATCCAAATGGATGCTTCTGAGGAGGAGGGAGTCACTCGCGAGGACCCACAATCCCACAGCCCCGCAGTCTCCGAAAAGCATTCTGCATGCTGCTGTAGCGTCCACAATGCCTGAAGGGTCCAAAGCATTCCCCCCGGGTGTGCAAGGTATATGTCGCAAATTACACGCTTCCCCCCGAAAGAAAAAAGAAAAAAACACATTTCTCGGCCTTTTTCAAACGTCACCCCTATGTCTACTGCATGCTTGCTGGTAGACGTGCTGCAGCGCTGAACACTAGCACCCTGCCCATGCGAACGGTAACAATGAATGCTACCAACGTCACATCAAGCCCGTGAGTGCTCCATGCCTGCTTCGTAGTCAGCTGGCACCTGAGTAAAGGCAAGTGACTCCCATCATTCACACCAGATCGACAGAACGGCTGGAACCGTCTCATCAATACACCTGAGGCTGACTACCATCAGCCCCCCACTTTCATGTCCAAAGAAAAGATCTCTGCTACTGCGGACTATCCATAGCAAGCGGAGACTGGCTCGCTTGCCACACGTCACCTTAATGTCCTCCTGACTATCAATAACACTGAAGCTCCCCCTCTGTTCTTGCCTGCGACTATCATCAGCAGCTGAAGCTTCCTCCCCCTCATTTTATCTCACTAAAAAGTCAGTGGTTCTCATATTCCTGCATTCTTTATACTTCAGTCACAACAAATGGGGGGGACACTGCCACAGTAGCCCAGAGGGTTGGGAGGAGGGAAAGCAACGGGTGGGGTTGTTGCATGGGGCACCCCCATAGCGTAAGGCATCAAGCTCAGCATAATCTGACAGGATCTCTGGGCGGGCTGACAAAGGAGCGGCTGTGCTCTACATCGGTTCATCTAGTACACTTGCCCCTACTTCTAGCCAGGGACGGACTCTATTTTTTAGACAAAACAACAGAAGGGAATGACCCGGGATCATTCCCATTTTGTCCATAGCGGCCCCGCTCCCCCGGGGGAGCCAACCTCAGCGAGGCCAGCCAGAGCACACCATGACAGCAGCAGACGGTACAGAACGAACTGATAACTCTCATCTCATCGCCCAAGTTTACAATGGCATGGCAGATGGTGCAATAGGGAATGGTAACCGTCTCTGCCTACCTTGCAAAGGCAAGTGAATGACTGCTTTTTGTAAGCACTGCAGTACCGCGTTGTCAGCAGCTATCCCAGTTGCATTACTGCGTCTGTCAGCAGCATCCAGTACACATACAGTGACAGTGACAAAAGGCAAAACGGGCTCCATGGTTGCCATGCTATGGCGTCTGCCAGGGCAATCCAGGGGGAAAGGGCGCGAAATGATTGTCTGCCGTTGCTTTCATGGAGGAAGAATTGAGCGATGACATTTACTCAGAATCACCCGCGACACTGTTTTTGCTTTGGGATCTCAACCCAGAATTCCAATGGGCAGGGGAGACTGCGGGAACTATGGGATAGCTACGAGATAGCTACCCACAGTGCAACACTCCGGAAATCGACGCTAGCCTTGGTACATGGACGCACACTGACGAATTAGTGTGCTTAATGTGACCACGTGCACTCGACTATATACAATCTGTTTTACAAAACCGGTTTATGTAAAATCAGAATAATCCCGTAGTGTAGACATACCTTCAGTGGATCAAACTCTGGTCAATGCAGGGAGAGTGATATGATCACCCCTAAAGGGTTGCACATAATCTATATGCTGCAAAGGAATCATTAATATTCCTATTATTGGCCCATATTTTAGCCCTACGCAATTGGGCAGTAATACTCTTTAAGAGTCTATTAAATAATGTTAACTGAGATACTAATAACTGCTGTATACAGTGAAACCTGTAAAATATCTTTTAACAGGGAACCTCCTGACTTTAGAGACAGAGCCAAAAACATCCTCAAATGTACCGAAAACAGTTCTACTCTGACTTTATTAGGCATTCACCTCTGTTATGGAACTGTTTTCTACCTACCGTAGGAATCTGTATGGCCTACTTCAGTGCAATTTCTGCTCATATGACCCTCATTAAACAGTACTTACTTCCCTATCATCCCCATTTTACAGATGAAAAAATGAGGTACAAGGACACTAAAGACAGAAGAGACCACTGTGATCATCTAGTGTGACTCCTTTCTATCACACACCATAAAACTTCTCTGAATTAATTCCTGTTCAAACTAGACTATATCTTCTAGAAAAAATCCAATTCTGATTGAAAGATTTCCAGTGATGGAGAATCGACCACCACTCCTAGTAAATTGCTGCCCTCGCTGTTAAAAACGTGTGCCTTATTTCTAGTTTGAATTTGTCTTGCTTCAACCTCCAGCCATGGGATCATGATATAGCTTTGTCTGCTAGACTGAAGAGCCCATTAGCAAGTTCTCATTTCCCACAAAGGTGTTTATAGACTGTGATCAAGTCACCCCTTAACCTTCTCTTTATTAAGCTAACCAGATAGATTCAAAGAGCTCAGTCACTACAAGGCATGTTTTTCCAATCCTTTAATCATTCCTTTAGCTCTTCTCCAAACCCTCTCCAGTTTATCAACATCTTTCTTGTTGACACCAGAACTGGATACATTATTCCAAGGTCACACAGGGAGTTTGTGGCCAAGCAGGGACTTGAATCTGGTCTCCAGCTAGTACCCTAAATGTTAGCTATTCGTCTTCACTGAGTTTTGTCATTCTTTTTAGTGATTACATAAAAGGCAGAGTTCACTGTATATACAAACAGCACTGATTTTTGTAAAATAAGTCTTCAAAAATGTTAAAATTGTTCATATTTATAGATAATACATTCTGATTTAGCTATTATAATAAATAACTTTACATTTAAACTTTCGGCAAATATTTGTGCACGTTTCGTATCTCTAAGCTATTAGTTTTCATATATTTTTCTCCAGTACTCAAACAGTAAAAACAAACCTATTATTTAGACATTGACTCAAGTCAAACAACAAGAGGAGATACTCACCAAGTGACAAAGAATATAGTAAAGCAGTTCTCAACAGTGAGTATAAAGAATGATGCTGAGTGATCAATCAAGATAGATGAGTTACATGATAGATGAGTTTAGCTACATTCCAGCCAAAGTCTACTCAAACTGACAACAGACCTCCATGTATCATCTGTGCTCCTATATGAATGCAATGTATTCATCCTGAGAGTTAAAGAGATCTTGTTCTTTTCCCTAGAAGTCTAAGCTAGTGCCATTTAACATCTATCACACAGTCAGCCTCAGAGGCAAGGTAAGTTCTCCCCTTCTTCTTGGAGGCCAGTCAAATCACCAATGGACCTGTGAAGAACCATTTCAGTACTATGTGCAGAAACGAAAACAACTTTTACACTAATCAGATATGATGTTGTCATAAAGATAAGATTTGCCACTCCAAGCATCTCAGGAAAGCACATGTCATTAGACAGATTAAAAAAGAGGTGATCATCAGATAGAAAATTCTAGCTAGCAAACACCAAGGTACTTTTAAAGTCAGGATGACAGGAAGAGATTTCATTTGGGAGAAAAAATGGCTCCAGATGAACTGGAAAAAAACAACAGTTTTGGTAATATACTGGACGAAGACCTTTAAATGGTCTTTTTTTTCACAGACAAGACAAGAAGAGATCAGTGTTGTCAGAGCATGGTTGAATGTAGCAACTAAAATTATCTTTAATTAACAGAAGTATTAGTTTAAAATGCTTTAAGAGGGTGGGTGCTAAGAGTTTTAGCCATTCAAGATGGCAGACCCAGATTATGCCTTTAAGGGACAGCCCCCTGGTGAGAGTAGTGCCCAGGCTAAACTAAACATTGCATCCTAGATATATAGGGCTGGAAGGAACCTTTAGAGATCATCAAATCAAGCCCTTGCACTGGCAGGACCAGGTAATCCTGGATCATTCCTGACAGGTGTTTGTCTAACCTGTTCTTAAAAACCTCCAGTGATGGGGATCCCACAACCTCCCTTAGCAAGTTTTTCCTAACATCCCACCTGAATCTTTCTTGCTGCATATGATATCCTTTAGCTCTTGTCCTACCTTCAGTGGACAATTGAGAACAGTTGATCACACTATCCTCTTTACAGGAGCCTCTCTCATATTTGAAGAAATATCAGGTCCTCCCTCCGTTTTTTTCCCCCAAGGATAAACATATCCAGTTTATTTAGCCTTCCCTCATAGGTCAGGTTCTCTAAATCTTTTATCATTTTTGTTGCTCTCCTCTGGACTATCTCCAATTTGTACACATCTTTCTTAAAATGGATTCGGTACTCTATCTGAGGCCTCACCAATGAAGGGTAGAGTGGGACAATTATGTCCCACGTCTTACATACAACACTTCTGTTAATACAACCCAGAGTACTAGCCCTTTTTGCAGTTGCATCACATTGTTGCCGTGTTTAATTTGTGATCCGCTATAACTCTTAAGTCGTTTTCAGCAATATTACGCCTAGTCAGTTATTCCCCATTTTGTATTTGATTTTTCCTTCCTAAGTACTTTGTGCTTGTCTTTAATGCTTATGGCCCTGGCACCTGGAGTTAGGCAATTACATCAGATTCCACACTTTAATTTAAGGGGAGACAAGAAATTTCCTAGTGTTCATAGCTGCAAAGAAAAGCTTTAAAATGTGACCAGAGTGTAACCGAAGCAGAAATATCTGCAGATAGCCTGATACAACAACTCTGAGAGGGGCTATCTGCCCCATTCATCTCAATGGAGTGTTGACGCCAAGACCCCCAGCAGAGGGATGTGTGTGTGGCAGGAAGATAAGGGTCCAGTGGGTCCAGCTCATCCAACCAAGCAGATACATGTTCCAGGATTTATCCCATCACTCATAGAAGTCCCCCTGCCACCATTATTGCTCTCTAATGGAGAGGGGACTCTGCTGCTGCTCATGGGGTAAATGTGTCTTCTTCTCACATTTGCAGTGCTTGCCAAACCACCCGACAGCAGCTTCATCAGCAGACTGAAAGGCCCTAAGGCCACCACGAAGTCTGGTTAGTTGACATTCATCGACAACATGTGCCACTGACTGACAGATACCACACTGATAAAGTGGGCCATCACACAGACCCCTTGTGTAGAAGTTCAGAACCTGTTCAGCAGAGTCCAAAGGTGACATGGCAGGTCAAATCCTGGTGGCTGAACCGTCAGATCAGCGACAAGGAAACCATTCCAAACATCTTTAGCCAGCCACTCATCATGCCATAGAGTTGCTGCTGACAGATTGTGATCTGGCAGTTGAGACCACAATGGGTGCCTTGACGTAAGTCATGCTCTGGGGTGACTGAAAGTGGGAGACCTGGATTGGCACATAATGTTTCCGTCAGTCTGTCTGTAGACTCCCTGTGATCAGGGCCGGCTCCAGGGGTTTTGCCGCCCCAAGCAGCCAAAAAAAAAAAAAAAAAAGCCGCAATCGTGATCTGCAGCAATTCAGCGGGAGGTCCTTCACCCCGAATTGCCGTCGAATCCCTGAAAATGCCGCCCCACTCTCGAGTCGCCGCCCCAAGCACCTGCTTGATAAGCTGGTGCCTGGAGCTGGTCCTGCCTGTGATGAATGTGTTGCTCAGAACTGGTAACCAATAGAACAGGAGTGGGGCAGAGGATGCCTGTGATGATGATCATGGTTGAGTTCAATTCAACATTGACCAATTTAGTGTGAACGACACCACTCAGAATTCCACTGAGGAATAGCACAGGACCAGAGCTGATGTGCGAAGTGTCTGTGTGCTCACACCCCTTGTCATACTAGCTAATTTGCTGATTAGATTATTCCGAGTCCTGACTTTGGCAGCAGTCTTTTGGGGGGTAGATAAAGGGGCTCCATGATACTGCTTCTACTCCTTTGGGAAGGCAGCCCCTTGGCACGGCCCTCAAAGTGGTGAGTGAACCAGTCACAGGAGACCCTGTGTCATCATGAGCCTAGGGCCTGGGATTATCTTCATCCATCTCTGCTTAGTTTAGGAGCACACTGCTCAAGGGGGAATGCCAGGAAACATTGTGAGATTAGACACAGCCTAGCCCTACATTTAACTCAGAGCTTATTATATGAGCAATAAACAAAGCTAAATCTAAACTATGACAAGTGCCTCTTTGATTCATTGCTCTGAGGGTGGAGAAGTGATTAAAAATAAATGGTGTCATTGGCACAGATGGTGCCTGGAATCATAGGCAAAGAATAAGCCTTGGTTGAACAGTCAAAGAACCTAGGAGTAGAGCAAAAATTCAAAGATTCTAATGGAAATTTTAACTGCAAGTAATGCCATTCCTTAGAGAACAATCCTGAATATTTATCTAGGAAGTTTAATCTGGACAAGTGGGTCACTGGCCACAAAGTAAGATAAAAAGACCCTTGTAAACTGAACACATTGATCTACAAAGTGATAGAGACCTGCTTTCTCAAGGTGACAAGATTTCCCCTGACCAGAGTCCATAAACGCAGCGCAGGGAACGTGAACCAAATACTGTTGTAACCCTTCAGCCAGGTGGAGCCAGCTGCAACAAGGGCTAGGTTCAATATCCAGGGGTCCCTCTTATCAATACAACACAGAACTAACTTGAGCCCCCACCCAGTAATCCGGGAAATTTAAACACCACCCTGGGCACCTCTAAGGTGCAATACTTCCCCACTCGCACGCACTGAGTCTGTGCGTAGCAGAGAAAAACTTAATAAAAAGGGGAAAGAAACCTGACATTAATTTGGGAACACACCATAACCATGATTTGAACACATCTGACCATGAGCAAAACTCCCACCCTAGAGTACATTGGGCAGTATCCTTTGCCTCCGTTTCTTACCTTGCGATGTGAAAGTCCAAACAAATGTCCCTTTAACACACTACACTCCATTCACAGCTGCTGTCGTTGGTCAGCAAAGACTCAGAGCTCACAGGTGCAGTCACGTGAGTTCACCTCCCACCCAGCAGGGTGGGGGGAAGGAACATCGAACCATGCATCTACTGCAGCTACCGTAATTGACTCATGGTTGCTGTCATTCACTCCGCATGGCTGCCTCCCCTGCACCAGCATTCACTCTGCTGCGGTCATTTGTCATGCCACTGTTCACTTTACCATCCCGTTGTCTACTCCATCACCAATGGCCCTGCGCGATCACCTCCTGCTGCCATCTGCTTCTGCAAGTCAGTCTCTTGAAGTTCCACTCAGCTCTCAGTGATTTCAGCAGCTAGTGGGGGAACCTCACTGCTAGTGCAGGCTGGGCAGTCTCTTCCACACTGTCCCGCAGCAGGTCTAAGGCTTAACATTTAGACTTGCTTATCAGTGATTTCAGCTCTGGCGATCACTTAACAAAACAAAAAACTATCAAATGAGACTAATCAGCTCTGTCTTTAAACAGTGGAGTGGGCAGGTCAAATGGTGCCTATGACTCCTAGGCAGAGTCCACACCACCAGACAGAAACACCTGTCCCCATCCTCTATCTCTCCACTAGGATCTAGCATCTGAACCCCCTGATTAGCATGCTCAGTTCAGTTAAGGATGACCCCCCCCCTCCCCCGAATCAGGACAGGCTAAGCATAGTTGTGTTGTCCTTTACTCACAGAAGGAAGAAAACAACATTTCATTACCCCTGTATTCAATACTAAAGTGATTTGTAACTCCAAATCACTCCAAATCAGTCAAAATTGATCACTTGGGCAACACAGCTCTGTCTGCTCATACCTAGGCAGACTAGGGATAAATATAATCTGGTCCTGAAGCCTTTTCCCCTCATCTTACCACTAGCTGTCAGGGGAGAGCTCATTCAAACCTAGAATACACTGTTTTAAAAGACTCCCAAGAAAACAGCACGGAAATTTCTCTTTTGTCCCCAGCCAAGTGGTGTGTGCTGAATAATAAGAAAAACCTACACTTAGGAAGGCACTAAACCAGCACTTCATCTTAATAAACTCAAAGGGAGACCACTAGGTTCAGCAAGGACTCTGAGGATGACAGTGATTCATGAATTCAGAGAAAACTAATTAAGGCCCAATCTTGCTCCCACAATTGAACCAATGATAGTCTTTTTATTGACATTAATGGGAGCTGGATCAGGCCTTGAGTCAGGCACTTTGGTAAACTTTTTTACTTTTATTTTCTCCTTTTGCATAGGATTGGACTAGAAAAATGAAACCCGTATACCATGAGTTTGATTATGTGGCTAGAGAAGACAGAGCAATGTACACTCTAAAGTTACAGGATTATTGTTAATATCAATAGCTATTCTGTTTTCACACAGCTTAAAAAGAAAAAAATACAGCTGCTTGCTGCTCGATTCCTGCAAGGTTCTAAACCACCTCCACTGAGAAGCTGAGCATCTTCAACTCCCTTTGAGTACAAGAGGGGCTCGAGATGTTGACCAGCTTACAGGAGGCACCCAGCTCTTTGCAGTATCCAAGGCATAGGACTCCTTTTGTTACTGGGGCAAAAATAAAGATGATGACAGGCCATAAGGGTAATCTTAAAAATAAGGAGTTCTACAACTCATCCCCCAAAATGGGAGAAGGCATTTTTATGCTGATTGGCTTAAGTGTATGGTAAACAGAAATCTTGAGTTGCTCTGTAACATGCATGTTTTCAAAATCATGAACACCCTGCTCTGTTTAGACAGTCTATTATTATGCCTGTCCCATTTTGTATGTCAAACTTAAAACCAATAAATAAACCCCCCACAAAATTGATAGAACTCATGCAATGCTAGAGAAAATCTCATTCCCCTCCCTGCATCATCACAATCTATCAGAGATAGAACAGTTTTAAGACAAAGCCATGCAAGGAAGCACTACATTGTGCTCGCTTAATGTCATAAAACCTTGCTTTAGTTTATATTAGAGAGGACATACATAAGAGATTTTTTTCTGTTTTTATAAACAAGCCATGGACTTCTATTTATCTTCTCAGAATACAAGAACAAGAGAAAACTAATCAAATTTAAAAACAATATATATTTTACTTTAGCTATGGAACTCACTATTCCAGGGTATAATTGAATCCTAGAACCTAGCAGCATCCCAACAGTGCATCTGCAGGTACATTTCAAAGGATACAAACAAACAATCTAAAGGATATATAAATACTCATGCAGTGATGGGCCCATCAGTTTTCAAAACCAGTGTGAGAAATGGCAGGAGGCTATCCCCTCCTTCCTACACTGCGTCTACCCTGCCTTGCAGTTTGCACTACAGGGCTGTTAATATCAGCGTGCACCAGAGTGCTCACTGTAACTCCCCCTTCTGGATGGTGTCCATGTGAACTAAAAGGTTCCTAGTTTGCATTAATGTAGTAATCTTCTTCAAACACAGCACCACAGCAGAGAGGCGGTGGCAGCATGTGATATGGCTCAGGTTAGTTCCCTGAGTACAAACCATCCCGACCACTTAGGTACATGCTTGGGTGTCTAGCCTGAGCCACTGCCCATGCCACCGCAGCCATACTTCTATTTTTAATACACTAGCTCAAGCACAACTAGCACGTGTCTGTGTAGGTAGCAAACAAGAAGGCCGATTTCCTTCAAACTTATGCACACCAAACCCCCATGCAAAGGCAGATTTCCAAAAATCACTTTCCTCCGCCCATCACACACAGAGGCAAGCTCTCAAAACAAACAAACCAAAAAAATCACCACTAAACCCCTTCACCATGCCTTTAGAAACACGGGCAAAGGCTCCACATAGCTTATTTTCCACTGTATTTCTCTTCCACATTGCTGTGCCTCCAGCTTACAAAGAGCTACTGAAGGGAGCACTCAACCACCTAAGCCAACTGCTGCTGGAGAGATAAGTTGTCCCATGCCGTGCAAGAGCCCCAGCAGCCTCTGTCATCAGTACAGAGGAGAAGATGAGTCATATTTAATGGATGATGCTGTAGGGACTGGATCGAGGTTTCTTGTGACACCTCAGTATAGAGAGCTGAGACACAGAGACCATTTTTTGCTATTACGATTTGCTTTTGTCTTTCCCCTGGATAATTTTACTGTAGAATTACCAGCCAGTTTCAGTAAGGCAGTAATGTCTTGGCTAACATCACATCACAAACTAACTAAGATTTATTAATAATGGTTCTGACATTAAAGAGAACTCTCTTCAAATTACAATAATCTAATTTTATAGATGCACTGCTTAATGGACCCACAGCAAGATAGGCAGAGTTCCCAGACTGCTAAGCATCTCCTCTTACCCAGCTTCATCTGCCAGTGCCTCTTGACAATATTCCTGTGTGTGTCTCTGGAGAAAAATTTGGAATCAAAAACAACACGCAAACTACAACAACCTTCCAACCTGATGTGACTGATTTTGTTAATGGACTTCTATTTTTCCACTCTCAAAGTGCAAATTCATGTTATTAATTTAAAAAAAAATTATTTAAAACTATATCTGTTTTGCTAAGCAAGGCATCCTGAAAGTTCATAAGGAAACAAATACGTCTCGTTGGGCCAAATCCTAGAGGTTCTGAAAGCCCATATCTTCCACTGAAGTCAACAGGAATTGAGGGTGCTCAGCACCTCTTTGGAACGGGTCCAACTGAATTGAAAATAATCATTTTAATTATAAGGAGTACATCTGTGCCAGTCTGAAAGTCAGTGGAAGAGACTGGAAAAGAACATCTTATATCTGGTTTAATACAGTTATACCCATCAATTGAGTTCAGCTGCAGCCCTTCCGTTAACTGTTTTGATCTAAACTTGGAAGCCAACTGCAGGGCATTTCTGATGAACCCAGAATCAGCTCATTTTATTGGTTTGCCAGAGCCTCAGTTTACTGATCCTCAGATCAGGGTGCATGGCCTACCTGGTCATCGGGCGATATAGGCTCTCATAGCATCTCTAGAATTTGGCTCAACAAGAAGTGCTTATTCTCTTACAGCATTCCGAAAGCTGCACTTAGGAAAATGGATATACTTATTTTCATAATTAACATTGCCTGAAAATGGCTATTTTGGAGTTGATTAGAGATGATATTTTCAATTTTTCCTCCTTATGATGCTGGCTGGTAATTAATTTGGCAAGTGTCTCTTTTCTCTTAATTGTTATCAGGATGTTTGTATTTTTTAATTAACTGTTTTTTTTTAAGATGCAAATACATCCAGAGACTTGAGAAATGGGCCATTTTAGAAGTATGGAAATTAAGGAACATTTTAAATGAACTTCAGTGTTTTAAAAATTAAACATATTTTTTAAAATGTCACACATTAAACCTTTTCCAATTGCTAACAGCAGAATTGAGACTGGCTTGCAGCCTGTAACAATCTGACCCTATGTTGCTAGGATCACAAATGACCTCACTTTCTGCAAGATCCTGGTCACCAATGAGTGACCCAGATAACGCAAATAATATTATGCTCATATATATATCACATTTTGTTCAAAAATGCTTCTTTTATGACCTTTTAATATGATAAGCATAACCTGTTCTGTATTCCTTTAAAAATACCAAATTAATAGCATACTGCATCACTCCCTTGATATATGTTTGTTACACAGATTCCCAACAAGAATGCAATGTCCTTGCACAATAAAAATGAAATGATTAACAGAAGACATGCCTGATATTGAAGGAAACATCTTACATAGAGAATTTATATTCACAAATAGCCATTTTATGTAGGTTACATAGAAATGCTTTTTGCAGAAGAGATCTGGAACTCACAGATTAGTCTTCTTATTTATAAATGGTACAAAACATTCCTAAATGGGACTGGTAGTATTCTGATCCCTCTAAGTAGCTATAAAAAGGAGATAAACATCAAGAAAACTGGGCAAAAATCTTTGTTTTCACTTTGCTGTTTTTTTGGAATAAGTAGTTTGTTTGTTTGTTTGTTTTTAAGACCAGAATTCTCTCGTGACAAATTATGCTAAAAATCTCAAAGTTGAAGATGACTTCCAAGAGTTTAAACAAAACTTTGAGATTTTCACCTGAGCAACAGCAGCATGTCCCCTACACAATCTCCAGGATGCTTGAGCTGTTTAAAAGACAAACTTGAGTCAAAGAAAATACACAATCTTACACTGCACATTAATTCTATCTAGAAAAGGGAGCTTTGGATTTTTCACCAATTTGCATCAGCACATCCCCTGCACATGTAAACTGCAGCGCCTGAATTTCAGCAAAAGTACTCAGACAGCTGAAAGATAAGAATTCTTGCCTTACTTTTTTCAAAGCGCTTACCCAACATACTAATGATTTGCCATGGAACAGCAATAGATCTTGTACCACATTAGTTAAGTCTACAATATGTTAAATACATAAGGGAGCCTAATTTCATCACATCCAGGAGAACTGGATCACAATCCATGTTAGCAGGTGGTCAGCACTTTAGATACTGTAGTGACAGATGCTATTAGAAATACCTTGGACAAATTATACGGACATCATCAGTGCATTTTCTGAGCCAAATAGCAGCAGTTAGATCATGCTGTGAAAGACAAAGTCTGATTTCGATTTCATCACTGTAAATGCAGAGAAATCCCAATGACTTTAAACATATTAGGAGTCAATGGGTTTAAACTGGATTTACACCAACAAAGATTAGAATCTGGCCCTCTGACCAGAAAGGAAGAGAGGGCGGTATGTACCAATTAACATAGAATAGTACATAGATCAATATTATTCATAAAGAGAGTTAAAGAACAAAGTATATTTTAGCCCCATTTGTTTGCAAATACAACTGTGAAAAAAAAATCTAAATAATAATAATTTAGTTATTATTTATATCATGGCAGTGACCAGTCTGTGCTAGGTATGTCCAGAGAGGCCTTGTCCCACAGATCTCACAACCCAAGACAGCAAAGAAAGGCAAATCTGGATATAAGGGGTAAAATATTCCCATGTTTTATTTGCCTATTTTTAAAATACATATTAATTATCCTCCCCTGGCTCTGTAGCTAGCCATTGTCAGTTGGCTAATTTCTATAGGCATCATGTTAGCAGTGGGTCTCGGGGGAGGGGTTTTGAAGAGGGGAAGGAAGTGTTCTTAAGAATCAAAGGATGGTCCATGTGTAAGATAGGGTATGGAAGGAGGAGTGGAGACAGCTGTGGAAGAAGCAGGTGATTATGGTTTGAAAATACTGGCATCAGTCACCATGGAGAGGCACTGAGCAAGACAACCGAAGACAAAAGTGGATAAGTAGAGCGGGGACAGTTGTGAATGGCCTTGATGGTGAGGACAAGAAGCATGAAATAGATGGATTGGAAAACGGGAAGCCAATGGAGGGCTTCAGAGAGAGCTGTCTATCTAATCTAATCACCAGGGCTGAAAGGATTTTGCAACTGAGCTGCACTTCAACAGAAGTCTGAGTGAGATCTGAAAACATCACAGCCATCACCCCCTCAGCCACACTTGTCCTCATTATATGAGTCAGTTGTGCTTGGAGTGTATCACAAGGAACCATCTTAATTGCCCTCCGCAAAATCCTATGCACAGTGGTGTGGGTGTAATGAACAGTAATCAGTTACACTGAAGGCAATAGTGCTGCAAAAATGTTGTCGGTCTTGCTCAAAATTGTCCAGGGGAGAGGGATATGCAGATCTATCAGCTGTGTCCTATTCTCTGAACTTTCACAGGTATGGACTCAGGTTGGCCAATGCACTGACTATTTCAGAACAACATTATGGCTCTGTCATTCATTCTGCCTGTGTATGAGGAGTAAGAGAAAGCTGCAGGATTCTTATTCTGCTTTATTTCGTCAAAGTTAACAAACCAACCTTAATGTCATAAAATAAAGAGCATAGCACACTGGGAATGTCTTTTTTATTAAGCATCATTGTATAAACACATTGATGTCCTTGCCCACCCCAAAAGAGAAGTTTTGTTTGTTACCTCTTACCGACAGTTATTTTGACAATTCTTTTCCGAGAGTCCATCCTCATCTTCTCCCATTATATCCACTGCAGAAAATATCAGTGCAACCAGAATCGCAAAGCAGCACACCAGTGCAAAGATCACAATGCATTTTTGCTGGGACTGAAAAAGATTAAGAAGATTAAAAATATATATATAATATATATATATTTAAAAAGTTTCATGAAGTGGGCATCATTTAGTCAATGAACAGAGATTCTAACACTTTTCAATAGGATCTAAAACCATTTTGAATATACTCCTGACATAATTGTCAACAAGAAACACATTTTGGGATGAAAATATTCTTTCAAAACCATACTTTAGTATCATCTTCAAGTTTACATTAAATGTAAGAGGTTATTGTTAAATAATTCATGTCACAAACAACATTAGGATTATAGAACTAGTTTTCATTTATACCATGATGAATATATTATCCAATAAAACAGCCATTCCTGCATTAATTACATATTTCTGATTAGGCACCATAGATATGACATATATGACAGTTTGGAATTGCAAAAGTCTTGAGCACTTTTGTTTATTTACTTGAAAACAAACATGTCACAACACGAAGGCTGAAGAGCAAAATGGCATTTCCTATTTCTGTATGCGGTAGTTGACATGAAAATTAGTGCTGTCAATTAATTGCAGTTAACTCAAGTGATTAGCTCAAAACAAATTAACTAGATTTTAAAAACTTAATTGTGATTAATCATAGTTTTAATTCCACTGTTAAACAATAATAGGTCAACTGAAATGTATTATATATATTTTTTCACATGCATCTGATGAAGTGGGTATTCACCCACGAAAGCTCATGCTCCAAAACATCTGTTAGTCTATAAGGTGCCACAGGATTCTTTGCTGCTTTTACAGATCCAGACTAACACGGCTACCCCTCTGATACTTGACATATATATTTTTTCTGTTTTGCCACATTTTCAAATATATTCATTTAAATTACAACATAGAATACAAAGTGTACAGTGCTCACTTTATATTATTTTTATTACAAATATTTGCACTGTAAAAAAAGATAAATCATTTTTTCAATTCATCTCATACAAATATTGTAGTGCACTCTCTGTCGTGAAATGGAAATTACAAATGTAGGATTTCTTTTTACATAACTGCACTCAAAAACAAAACAAAGTAAAATTTTAGAGCCTACAAGTCCATTCAGTCCTACTACTTATTCAACCAATCACTAAGACAAACAAGTTTGTTTACATTTACAGGCGATAATGCTGCCAGCTTCTTATTTACAATGTCACCTGAAAGTCAGAACAGGCATCCACATGGCATTTTTGTAGCCAGGATTGCAAAGTATTTACATGACAAATATGCTAAAGATTTGTATGCCCGTTCATGTTTCTGCCATTATTCCAGAGGACATGCTCCCATGATGATGAAACTCATTTAAAAAAATTAAACGGTAATTAAATTTGTTACTGAACTCCTTGGGAGAGAATTATATGTCTCCTACTCTGTGGTTTTACCCACTTTCTGCCATATACTATGTGTTATGGCAGTCTCAGATGACGACCCAGCATATGTTGTTCAATTTAAGAACACTTTCACTACATACTTGACAAAAAGCAAATAAGATACCAATGTGAGAATTCTAAAGATAGCTACAAGACTCGACCTAAGGTTTAAGAATCTGAAGTGCCTTCCACTAGCTAGGGATGAGGTGTGAAACATGCTGTCAGAAGTCTTAAAAAAGCAACACTCCAATGCAATAGGATGAATAGATGTGCCATTTTTAAAGGGGCAGTCCCATATTTAAGCTCTCTTGCACGTTTCCCCATTTTTTCTTTAAAATGGGCAAAGTGTCCCATATTTTCTGTCTCCTCCCCCCATCAGTACTGGCAGGTCCTGCTGCTGGCTGGATCTCTACTCGCCAGCCACCCGCCCACCAGCAGTGAGTGTGTGTGGCGGGGTCCATTGGCTGACAATGATGGTGGGCATGAAAGGCTGGTGGCGGGGCAAAGATGGATCGCGTGGGTCAGGCCGCTCCCCCTGCTGGTTCATCAGTGCAGACTCCACTGTGTGCTGGCTCTTGGCCAGCAGGGCCTCACCCCATTTCTGGCTGGCACTAGCAGCACACTGTGGTGGCTGGTGAGCGTGAACAGGCGCCAGGCAGCAGCCATTTGCATGTCACCTTTGCTACCCACCCATTGGCCCTTTACGTGCCTCCCCTTCTCGCTGTCCTCTCTCTGCTTTGCCCCTTAAGCTCCCCCAGCCCCACTGCTCCTCCATATCCCCCTCAGCAGGGCGTGTCTCGCTTCCAGCGCTGTGTGGAGAACCAGTCCTGGTCAGAGCATTCAGGTCACCAATAGCCTGGCTGGCAGGCTCCTTCCTTCCCCTACTGCCTCTGGCTGGGCTGGTGCCCCAGGAAAGTCCAAGACCTCTGGCCTGGGGTACTGACCAGGAGGAGCCAAGCCCTGCATGTGCCAAAGCCCCACAGAGCGCTGGCATGGAGATGCCTCTCTGCCCATCTGCTAAGCTCTGGAGTGGGGCAGGGAGTGATTTAGGACCCTCTTCACCTGACCCCCCCCTCATCACCCTGGTCCCTGCCCCCACGGAGTGCAGGGCTGCTCCGATCCCCCAGGCAGCCTCCTCTGCTGAGCCACCTCTCTGGCCAGATTCGCTGAAGTCGCTGCAGTCAGGTTCCCTGGGCCCTGGTGCACAATGCAGCCTTAGGGCTTAACCCCTTCCTGCCCGCACTGTAGCCGGGGGACAGGAGGAGGCTGGGTTATTGGGTTATGTTAGTGGCCAGCAGCAGCCTGAAGGTGTTAGCTGCTTTTCGACACTGTGAGGATCAGGTAGGTCAGTCACCCCCTCATGTGAAAGAGGTGTACGGGAGGGGGGAAGAGAGTGTGTGTGTGTGACCTCTCCCCATTTGTGGGGAGGGTTAGGGGTGTGTGTGTCACCCCTCCCCATGTAAACCCTAAAGCCTTAAAGATAAAAAGATGAATAAAAAAATCTAAGTACATAATATTTCTTTTTAACAGGGGCTCAGTCAACTTGATGTTAATTTGAACGTTTGTACTACATAATTCTGACTGATTGCCATTGAACTCATTTGAATAAGAATAATTTTACCAGGTGTCCCATATTCAGCATAGGAAACTATAGTCACTCTACAATGCAAAAACTACAGAACATGAACCACCTAAAAAGAAAATCAACTTTCTGTTGGTGGCATCTGACTCAGATGATGAAAATGAATGTGCATCAGTTCGCACTGCTCTGGATCATTATTGAGCAGAACCTGTCATTAGTATGGATGCATGTCCTTTCGAATGGTGGTCAAAGCATGAAGGGACATATGACTCTTTAGCACATCTGGCACCTAGATATCTTGCGACGTCAGCTACAACAGTGGCATGTGAATGTCTGTTCTCACTTTCAGGTGACATTGTAAACAAGAAGCGGGTAGCATTAAATGTAAACAAACTTCTTTGTCTTAGTGATTGGCTGAACAAGAAGTAGGACTGAGTGGAGTTGTAGGCTCTAAAGTTTTACATTGTTTTGTTTCCGAGTGCAGTTATATTAAAAAAAATCTACGTTTGTAAGTTGCATTTCATGATAAAGAGAATGCACTACAGTACTTGTATGAGGTGAACTGAAAAATACTATTTCTTTTGTTTTTTTATAGTGCAAATATTTGTAATCATAACTAAAGAGAAAGTGAGCACTGTACACTTAGTATTTTGTGTTGTAATTTAAATAAATATATTTGAAAATGTACAGAACATCCAAAAATATTTAAATAAATGGTTACTATTATTAACAGTGCATTTAAAACAGCAATTAATCGTGATTTCCTTTTAATCTCATAATTAAATGTTGAAGTGTATTTTCTTAAGCTTAAAGTAAAAAATACTGTGGCAGTAACTCAGATATGACTGTTCAGTAACTGTGGGTAAATGTGAACTTTTTAAAGGTTACCTATGAACATGCGTTTTACACAGATTAATGAAGTGTTTAAATTATCTTATTTGCATAAATGAATTGTGCAGGTATATGCAATAGGTGGATATCACTACCCTTACAGCTTCACCATGTATTCCTAGCAGTGAAAGAATTGCACAACACAGAGAGAAAAAGAAAACAAAACTTTGCTGCTGCTAGTTACTGATTTTCTTAATTTTCAGTTATTCCCTTGTAACTGTAATTTCTTACTTAGAAAATACCCAAACCAGAATTTATTATATCAAGCAATCTTAGAGAGTATTAATCTTATATTTGCAACTGAACAAGCAGTGGCACAAGTCTAAAGGCAGTACATTCTCTCTGCATAATCAGTCATTTATATCAATAAAAGTAACATAACTGTCTGTTACAGCTATCCCCCTATTCCATTTTGTTTCTTACAGCTGTCCCCATACTCCATTTTGTTCTCCTCCTGTGGCCGCATTCCCTGGCGGTTAATTGTTTACCAGGGCCTGCCCTGCTACAGGGAGGAGGGCCCTTAGTTAGTATTTAGCGAAGAGCCACGGCCCTCTCAAAGAGATGCTCACTTGTTAGTGGACCCTGCCCTGTCAAAGGTTACCCTGTTACACCTTGTTAAACCGGGCTTGATGTAGGGTAGGCAATGTCGCAGACTTGCAAGACCCTATTGTTTTTTAGATCCTGGGATGATCGCGATAGCTCCCATATAGTAGCTTTATGGTCTACCTGACTGCTATCAGAACTCTGGCCCAAGGCATGTCCTCTTGCTCACCTCAGGTTTTCCCCCCTCTCCTCCTGTAATCGAAGAGGAGCCAATCAAAGTACTGGTGGGAACTGCAGCCTATAGTTGTGCCATTTAAAAAAACAACATGTTTCTGATCAGACCGCCAGAGAAGGTCCGTCTTCTTTTCTTCTTTTTTACCTTATCTTCCCTTTGAATTCCTCTTAGCAAGAATATGGACGGGTATGCTTTGGGCACGATCTATCAGACTAGGTGCTTTGGTCCCTGCCGTCTCTCATTGTGTTTTTGAAGCGTACCCCAATTTTTAACCGCCTCTCCACCGAAAGACGAATTGCGCCTGGAGATCCTGATTATCGATGCAAGACGTCCAATTGCATCTTCTTTGTTTCTGCGCTTCTGCATTCGCTGCTACTGGGGGCTGGTAAGAATCCCTCTGTGAAACTTGCTCATTACTTTATTGATTTTATTATTAGCTGCGGCTCTGTCCTCCCCGCACAACCAGAACTCAAGCTAAAACCTTGGTCTGTGGTCTAAAAACCTTTCCAAACTCGCGGCACTTTGCGCTAAAATAAGTTTTTGCGCTGCTAAAGCTCTGCTCCTGTGGGCTTTGCCTGGGCTCTGCTGCTTTCAGTGTATCCACCCGCAGCCACCATCTTGGCTTCTTGGGGTCTGGAATCCTGGCCTGCAAGCTGCACGCCCCCTCCCCCATGCTCGCAAGGTGCACCTATGAGCAAGCAGGTCTTAATCTAGATAAGTTGTAATTCATTTGCATAGCTGTGGTTAAGTTAGGTTAGAGAATTGTTGTATTGTGCCGTAAGTTAGGTTTAAAAAATTGTTACATGTGGTGCCCTGTACTTGCCTAATTGTTAGTGCTTGGTTTTAAGTAAGTCAATAGAATAAGCTGTTCTGTGTTCGATAATGGTGGTTAATCTGTCTTCTGCTGCCGCCCCGCAAGCTCCCAGTCACTTCCACTCTTGCAGCCTGTCTGCTCTGTGTCTCCCCTGAGTTTAAACCTCCCTCTCTCTTGCCACGTGCCCTTTCCCATCTCAACCTATTCCCTACCACTGCCTTTTCTTCCTCTCTTTTTATAAATCCCTTCCCCCTGGTTCACTACCCGCCCTACTGCCCCAACCTCAAATGCATACTAACTCTAGCATAAAACCCATTGGTACGCTTTCTCTCTACACTACTCCACATTTTAAACATTCTAACCACTGTCGACACACTTTTACTAGATTTGGATATTTAACACATTTTTCCCATAACTGTTAGTTGGTTATATGCTGCTGTAACACATCCTTTACATAAGAAATTGTTAGCTACCTGTTACATTTATATTTCAGTGTTAATCGGTTACCAACTGTATTGTACCCCACTGTGTTGTACCCCGCTATTGAAACCCCCTATACTATTTACTAAAAGAAACCCCTCCCCAACTGTCTACCTTAACAAACCCCATACCCCTCACTATTGAATTTTCCCTGTTTTTTGCATTTTCTTAATAAAGTTTATTTTGCACCCCACCAGTGCAGTAGTTGTCCCCCAAGATCCCCTACCTGCTGGCAGGGTCAATAACAACCACTACTACCATCTCCCCTTCTCACACAGACAGGCCCAATTTTGCAATATGATTTGCACCCACAATTTCTATCTGAATGTGCATCCTAGGAAGGAGTGAGCTAAAATACTTCAGAGCAAATCATCTACTGGGTACCACTGTTGCCAGAGACTGAAGTACATTGCCTAGTTAAAACATAGCAAGCTCAATTTTGTCCTCAGATGCACAGAGACAATATTCCTTTGGTTCAGTGGACGCTGTATCCTTCTATCAAGGACAATTGTGGGCCCACAGTGTTAAGCAAAACACATTTTAAACATCATTAACACTGGACAATTTCATAAATTTAAAGTCTATGTTTTATATTATAAATATGTTTGCCATGCATTATACACAATATACCAAGAATGCTGACAATCTATGCAATATAATTTATAATGGCTGCATTTTGGCCCCCAGGCCCAGAGGCAGCAGCTGTATGTTGACTGGAAATTAGAAGACAAATGTTGTTAAATATTGGCTCTGAATCGATGGAAAGTGGAGCCCCAAGTCCCAAAGATGAATCAGTCATTCAGATGTGGGACAGACATAAAAACCCTGCTTTCTTATTTAAAATAGATTTCGTTGTATTTGTTCAATTAAGGATGTGCACTGATGTCTTTCACAAGATGCACAGTGCCATCTGAAAATTAGAAGTACCTGCTCAGTGGATACAGTACCCTGACTTTAAAGGGAGGCCCTCAGTGTAAATATCATAATCCTAATTCTACACTGCATTTCACATGTATAAATTCGGAGTCTCTCCCCTAAATTAATGGAGTTGTTTTAGATTTATGTATAACAGAGCAGGTTTTGGCCTCATATATTCTCACTTCTTAGGCCAAGAAGCTACAGAGTTCTCATCTATTGAGCTGGGCCAGCTAGCTCCACCCCATCTTCAGTACCACTAGGGCAGCTAGTTGTCACACAAGTGTGATGTTTGCACTCAACTACTTCAAAGTAGAAAGCACAGCAAGAAGGCTGCTTCCTGTCCTCCTGCTGCCCCTTACAAACAAAGAAACCACAACTGACCATCCCCTCTGCACACATATATCCCTTGTCTCACCCTCCACTCCATTAATCAAGCTTTGCCCTTAACAAGGGCCACCACAGAAAACTCTCTGGACAAAAGGACAGCATAACAGCTAAAAACTGGAAATTTGGAGAACTGGAGCCTCAGTCCCTTCAAGGAACCTGGGACCCACCTGTTCCACACCCTTCCAAATCCTAACTATCATGGAGATCTGGCAAATCTCATCAAAGGAACACTCCTACAATGAGGCACCTAGGATCAATCCCACTATCAGCACCTACACCCAAAAAGAGGAGCTATAGCCAACAGTCTCAAGCTTCAGTAGATGAATGGCAACTAAACTAGCACCGACTTGTTGTATCAACCAGGCAAGGTACTAACAAACTTCAGCAGGACTTTATTTTTAAAATGGAAACCTCTGTACCAAGCTGCTGCTGCACCCTTTGTAACTCTCATTCTGCCTCCTCAACTCCTCCTTCCTGTTTCCTGTCTTTTCAGACTCCCAACAGCCAGTGCCCCCAGTTCTAATAATCACAAGCAACATCTAAACACTACACTCCGTCAGATAATTCAAGCCGATAATTAAAGAGAGGGATAAAAAGTTAATAGACTTTGAATTTGTCTTTTCTTTGTTATATACATGTGCCAGCTGAAACAAAACAAGGGGCTGGATTTAAACAATCCCCTACACTATTTGTAACCCAGACGTTGGTGTGTGAGAAGCAAAAAATGGAACTGATTAGAGAAGGTGACTATTCTATTGTTGTTGTCCAAGAGCAGTGCAAAGGGCAAACAAAATGGTGACTAGTAAATTAGTTTTTGTAAGTTTGTGTTCTTTATGGTGCTGGTGGGATATTAGTGATCCTGATCTTCTTAGCATATAAGCAACATGCCTGAAGTGGCACATGATTGGGATTCACCTCCCAATAAGTTCCACTGTTTGGATCATTAACTTATAGCTCTGGCCAGGTACTGATGGGGAGTTATCATAAGCAATCCCAAATCTGGACCTTAGCGTCCAGAAATCTAGGTGCCTGCATGAACCCCTCTAAGCTGAATTACCAGCTTAGATCTGATCTCGCTGCCACCAGCCAAGAATTTCCAGTATCTTGGCTCACTCTGGTCTCCCCAGAATCTTCCCTGGGGGACCCCAAGACTCAGAAGCCCTGAGTCTTACCACAAAGGGAAAACAACCTCCTCCCCTTGTCTCCTCTTTATCTCATCCCCAGCTCCCCCTCCCTGGGTTATCCTGGGCGATACTGTACTTAAAACTCCTTGAATGCAAAACAGAGAGGGCAATTTACCTCACCCCCCTCCTTCCTTCCCACCCAAGTTTCCCTCTGGGCTAACTGCTGAGAGTTACTGATGCAACCTCTTTACATCACAATACCAAGAAGCATGTCTCCTCTCTCCACAAAGAGACAAATCAAAGACAAGGCACAGAAAAGATTCTCTCTCTCTTCCTCGTATCTTCTTCCTCGCCTGGGACACTAGCAGAGTTTAAACACAGACAGCAGTTTTCCCCTCCCCCCGTCTCTCCTTTAATCCACCAATTTCTGGTGGGTCAACTAGAAACAAAAAATCAACAGGTCTTAAAAGCAAAAACTTTTAATAAAAAAAAAAAGAAAGGAAAAGAATAACAGTTCTCTGTAACCGATGTTAGAATACAGGGCTTTCCTATAGAAAATGAATAAACAATAGAAAAGGGAATAAACAGCCTTACCCCAAAACAATACAATTTAAAGTACTTATAGCCAAATACACATAAAGACTCCACCAGCCAGATACACAGATGCAAATACAGCAAAACAATTTAAAAGACTATACTTTTGCTACCTTGTACTTACAACTGGGAAACAAAAATAAGAAAGATTGGAAATAGATCCTCTCATAGCTGAGAGAGCACAGAACAGACAAAGACCCAAGACCAACAAAAACCCACAAAATCCCTCCCTTAAGCTTTGAAAAATCCGGTTTCCTGATTGGTCCTCTTGTCAGGTGTTTGGTTCTCTTTGTTAACCCTTTACAGGTGAAAGAAACATTAACCCTTAGCTATCTATTTATGACAGGAGTGCAATATGAATGATGATCCATGCCCCCAGTGCTCCTGATGAGATCATGTTTGGAGCATTAAGAACAGATTGGACAAACACCAGCCAGGGCTAGTCTAGATTTGGATGGGCCTGTCTCAGTGCAGGGTGCTGGACCAGATGAACTCTCAAGGTCCCTTCCAGTCCTGCATTTCTATGATGTGACGCAGTCATTAGTGAGTCATAAGAGTGACTGGAGGGGTCTGATTGGCTATATAGAGAGAGAACTAAATGGGTGGAGGGACTCTAATCACCACTTCACACAAGCTATCTTGTTTTATTTTTTAAACAGGTGTGGTAGTGCAGACACCTATACTCTCACAGACTCCTGCGGAAGTCAGCAGGACTCCTGGTGGGCTCAGAGATGTGTGTAGATTTCAACATCTGGCCTGCAGTTCTAAAAAGCATTTTAGGAAAACTTAAATGAAACTAAACATTACTGAGCTTGAACAGCTTGAAAAGAAATTGGGTGAGGGTGAGGACTGCACTCCTCTTTGAAGCACCATTGCACTGGCTTAGTTTTACAGCCAGGCTATTAACTCTTCTCCATCTTATTTTACATGAAGAAGAAGGAGAGTCCTGTGACAGCAGTGAGCTCTGCTATCAGACAGAACACTGCATGTGCGCAGCCTTATGATACTAGCACTCTGGGTCCCTACTGTAGGAGAGATGTGTATGTGCGAAGGAGCCTTAATCTCATGTGTTAGGAAAGGAGTTACTTTTGCATCTGAGACTGGAGGGGAACAGGGTAGATATTCTGCCTCCCTTCTTTGTTTTGTTCTGGGATCCTTCATGTTTTGATTTGCTCGTAGGGGCTTGCTGGGCTAAAATAGGGCACAGCTGGTGTTAAATTGGATCTAGGCAATTCAGGCAAGATCAGGCCTCTCCTCTGAAATCAGATCACAGTTGTGTGGTGTTTAGATGTTGCTTGAAATTATTAGAACTGGGAGCACTGGCTGTTGGGAGTCTGAAAGGACTGGAAACAGGAAGGAGGTGGGAGGAGTTGAGGATGCAGAGTGAGAGTTACAGAGGGTGCAGCAGCAGCTTGGCAAAGAGGTTTCCACTTTAAAAATAAAATCCTGTTGAAGTTTGTTAGTACCTTGCCTGGGTTAATACAACACGGAGCCCTTTTAAGTGTGAAGTTTGAGAGCAGGATTTTGAATATCCTCAGAAAAGCCTGACAGCCATCTTGGCATTGCTTCCTCTGAGCCACAAGTTCCTGTGGCTTCTTCTGAAACTTTAAAGTTTAATTTTTAAATTACAAATCCATATTTGAACAGAGCCTGTGTTCAAATAGGTGTTTATACTTGAAAATAAATCTTCAAAAGCAGCTACTGTGTGTGGCACAGCTCCACTGAAGGAAGAAATGTAAGACAGGCATCAGGTAAATCTCCGGATCATTTAATTGAAGCTTATAAATCTTAGCTGTCAACTACCAAAGCCCACACTCCAGTCAAAATGTTAATAGGCCGTTGTAATTTAAAAAAAAACAAAACAACTTTACTGATGGGAATCTGTTGCACCACCTCTCCCGACTTGTGTGCAATTTTGAAATAAATTCTTAAAAGTGACGGCAGACTTCCCAAGAGCAGTGAATATAAAAATTGAGGCCAAGAGCATATGCAAGGAGCTCAGTGATCTCAAAATGAAGGATTCCAGGGGAGCTACTGCCCCACCATAGTTTATAGTGACCATGTTATGTGGACTGGACAGCTCAGCCCACTCTTCTCACCACATCAATTTGCTTCATTTTTGATGTGGAGAGATTCAGCCTAAGGGCATAATGCTCATTTAGTCTGAAAGCCCATTCTGCCTGTGGTGCTACTATAGAAAATGCCAACAAATATGCTTATTATGACATGAACACACCCCTTCAATGAGTGGTACTGAGACCACTACATCACAAAGACTACCAAAGCCCCATCAGACGGCAACAAGATTTGGTCACTAGTGAACTGAATGACCTTGCCAGTAAAAGAATTTCTATTCCAATAGCAAATCCTTGAGCCATTCAGCTCCAGGTGCTACTTATTTTACTCATTCCGAACCTTAAATCAATAGGACTCCTCACAGAGTATGGCAAGCTGGATCTGGCTGCCAATCCCATCTTTGAAAAGTATTCCTATATTTGTAGGCCTTTTTAAAACAACAAAACCTATTTTAATTAAGATACCTCACTTCCAGATATAAATTATATCTGCCAGCACAGTACCTTGGATTTATATATTTTTTCCATAAACTTCAGTTTTTCCAAGCTCTGTTCAGGCAAAAAGAGAGAGAGAGAAACCCTAGGTTTTCGTGTCATTATCATGCTCACAGAGAATGCCTTGAGGAAAATGCATGTTCACACACAGAAAGGGAGAGGGAAATCTTGGGAAAGGTCCCAAGGTGCTAGGTTAGTTAAGAAAGTTGAGTAACGCTGTCATGAGGTAGGGCAACGCAGATCCAAGGGGATGGAGGGAAAGTAATAGCTTGGACCCTCTGATCCCTGTGTCCATGGGTAGGAACAGATTATTTATAAAGACAAAGTTGAGGATTAGAGCCATCCAGGGCTGGCTCTACTGTTTTCACCGCCCCAAGCAGTGTGCCGAATTGCCGCCGCAGAGGGCAGGGGCAGTCTGTGTGCTGTTAGGGTGGCATGCACATTTCCGTGGCAGTGGCAAGTTGGCGGCAGCTTCCGTCTTCAGTCGGAAGATAGAAGCTGCACCACAGTGGACAGCTAAACATAGAAGCTGCCGCTGACTTGCCGCCACCATAGAAAAGCACGTGCCACCCTAATGGCACACGGACTGCCCCCGCTGTCCACAGCGGCAATTCAGCATGCTGCTTGGGGGCAAAAACACAGGGACTGCCGCCCCTTGCAGATTGACGCCCCAAGCAGCTGCTTGGAATGCCAGTGCCTGGAGCCAGCCCTGGAGCCATCAGACTTTAGGAAACTCCACCTAGTTCAGAACACTGAAGCATGTTTTTTTCAGCAACATGTGCTACCACAAGCACATCAGACTTTTTGTTACACTGGCTTCCCATTGAATATTGAGTAAAGTTCAAGGTCTCAGTCCTTACCTTCAAGGCATCCAATAGCCTTGGCACAAAATATCCAGAAGATCGATTAATCCTCTGGGATAAGGACCATGGTTGACAGCTCTGCTCTTCAGATTAAATGGAACCTTCTACCATAAGAGTAAAAGCTTGTCTGTGTGGAAGTATAGAGCTTTACTCAGGGTCTATTTGATATTGTGGAATAAACTCCCCTAGGATCTAAGGACCACCACAGACCTTGCTACCTTCCACTATAAGTGCAAGGTGTATTTCTTCAACCTGCCTTCACTAACTTAAAACTCATAGTAGCTTGTACATTTTAATAAACACCACCAAAACCAAAATCCCACCAAAACAAAAACACCACACAGCATATAAAGTTCTCCCCCTGGGGAGAAGATGAGAGACAGAAAGAACAAACTACTCCTGAGAGATGTGAGTCACGTTACTTAACACACTACCAATCAGAAGAGAGGATGGTCTGATGACAAGAACCCTATTTTGTTTGTTATTAATAAACAAATACATCGAATGACAGTTAAAAGGTGCATCAAGACCCACCCCTCTCATGTAAAACCTTAAAGGTATAGCAAATAGTAGCTGAGGGAAGAGTGTCCTGTGTTCTTTTCAAACTTTATATTGTCTATAACAGTGGCAATAACAATATGCCATAAGGCTTTCACTTCCATCTCCAATGGATACCCAAAAGCAGTATGTACCTCCCCACCCCACTCATGCTCTCATGCAAAACTTTAACAGAGACCTCATATGCTCTTACATCAACAGATTGGCATTTCTGACTGTCACACAGCCCTTTCACTAGAGGAGTTACTCCCCCTTAATCCAACATCAATGTCTTTTTTTGTCGGGGGCAGGGCACGGGAAGATTACATGGGTAGTATTTGGTAGGCATAGGAAGATTTAAATATATTTTTACATTAATTCCAATATGAATATTTAATTAGATATATTTTGTGCTTGTACCCAGAAGTATTTGATGGATGTATTTTTAAAAGTCTAAATAACTGATTAATTAAACCTTCTGGCACAATTAATTAGTCTTTATACACAACATTTATGCATCCAATTTAAAGGACTTATCCCAAAAATAGACTTAGAGTTCTCTTAAAATGAACTCTCTGAAGTGATCTGTGGAATACACAGATATGCACCCATGTAAATAAGAAGTAGGAAATTAAAAGTTGTGTATAATTCAAAATTGTGGGAAAACTGAACCTAAAGTAATGAAATATGTTGCGACTTTGAAATATAACTGTATTTGTATATTAGTGTCTAGACTAAAGAATGAAGTGATATGAAACATGCTAATAAGGACATCTGTTTCTCAGAGCCATGGAGAACTATAAGAGATGGGTAGAACATATTTTCTGTACTTCAGTAGTCTGCTTCCCCCACCACCACCACCATGAAGGGGTGTGATTACATCACATCTGAGTTATGTCTGAATACTGAGGTGAAGACAGACACCTAACTATTCTGTTTAAATCTTAATGACTCAATCTAAAGTCTTTAAAGTTAGATAGGGAACAGAAAGGAAAATTAAGATCTCATGGAGATGGCCTATCATCATTTGTCACAGAAAAAAGAAGTATTCTAGAACTGTTCTCCAATGTTGGGATGTTTTACATCCAGTTTACTCTCTAGCTGCAGCACTAAAATTTCCTGCAGGTTGATTAATGTAGGTTAGTATCAAAGTTACAAACAAGAGAGTCTTTTCATTGCACTGGTGGGCAAACTGCGGCCCACAGGCCGCACGGGGCCCATCAGGGTAAGCTGATTGCAGACTGCGAGACATTTTGCAGACTTTGACCATCCACAGGCACGGCCTCCACAGCTTCCATGTTTGCCATTCCCAGCCCATGGGATCTGTGGGAGGCGGCAGGCCACAGGGACGTGCTGGGTTAGAGGTACTAGTCTAGGACATGAGATACTTGGCTTCAAGTGCCTGCTCTACCACAGGGTTCCTGTGTGACTTCAGGCAAGTTGCTTAGTCTTTCTGTGCCTCAGTTCCCCATGTGTAAAATGGGGATAAGAGTTCACCCTACCTGATAGGGGTGTTGTGAGGTCAAATGCCTTAAAAGATTGTGAAGTGCTCAGATATTATGGTAGGAGGGGCCAGAGAAGTACCTAAGAGAGATAGTTACGATTTATTGATTCCTGATTATTTTGTAATCCTCTTCTGAGTCCCAAACAAACAGATACTACGGAAAAGACGGTTACTCACCTTTGTAACTGTTGTTCTTCGAGATGTGTTGCTCATATCCATTCCAAGTAGGTGTGCGCGCGTCGCGTGCACGTTCGTCGGAAGAATTTTCCCCTAGCAACACCCGGTGGGTCGGCAGGCGCCCCCTGGCGTGGCGCCGTTGCGGCACCGCATATATACCCCTGCCGACCCGCCCGCTCCTCAGTTCCGTTGAGCTCGATTTACCTAGTTGTGGGAGGCACAGAGTAGCCTGAGCTAACCGGCCAAGGAATCATTCCCTCGCCGTTAGCCCAAAAATCTCAAGAACGTGGTGGCAACACGAGCTCAACCAAGGCATGCCATTCGCCGGAGCCCTGTCTTGCACCGAACCTCGATGGCTCTTGCCTGGCCAGAGTCGATGCTGCGGGAACACCGGGCCCGCAGACAACTGGCGTGCCCAGAACGCTAGTCTCCATGCTCAAACTGCGGCGCCGAAAACAGCCGCCAGGAGCCTTTGGCTTTCTTTGCCTTCGAGGACAGGGAGCGTGCGGGTACTCTGGCTGCCAAGAACTGTTGTGCCGATTTTGGCGTACCCGGCTGTCCCGGTGACGATGGAGCACTCTGGCCGGTGCGGACTGCGCCGCACTCGTGGCCTGTTTGAAAGCTGCAGGGATCAGGGCCCGCGGCTCCATCAAAAGGAAGCTTTCTTCAAGCGAGGGAAGTCCCCCCGCTCCTTTTAAAGTCCCGTGGTTTGAAGGACCTTACAAATACGGCAACTTTCGTAAAGTGGGATTCCCAGGCCCCTTCAAAGGCCACGATACATGGGTCCCTCCCGTAGGAATCGCGACAGGCCGAGCACTGTTTGAAACCGGGAGAGCCAGGCATGACCCCAGGCCCCGGGAGGGTGAGGAGGATTGAACCTCAGCCCTCTATCTATATACAGTAACTATACTAACAACTACTAACAACTAACAGTCTACAAACTAGAACTATGAACTTAGAAAGACGAAAAACAGGTGAAGAGCTAGGGAAGGGGAGGTCAGCTAAGCCGCACTCCACTGTTCCAATGACCGACACGGGCGGTAAGAAGGAACTGAGAAGCAGGCGGGTCGGCAGGGGTATATATGCGGTGCCACAACGGCGCCACGCCAGGGGGCGCCTGCCGACCCACCAGGTGTTGCTAGGGGAAAATTTTTCCGACAAATGTGCACGCGGCGTGCACACACCTACTTGGAATGGATATGAGCAAGCACTCGAAGAAGAATCAATATGATGAGCTAATCTGAATAATAATGTCCTGCCATAAATAGTTGGTTCATGGTGACTTTTGGCCATGGGTAATCCTTGGAAGAAAAAAGTCAGAGCTGATGCTCCAAGTCTTGCCCTTTATTCTTTGATCCAACAGTTCAGACATATAATACACTGACATTTACCATAAATAGTAGAATAATAAAAACTCTTTAGGAAGACATCCAAGGCAATAAGGGTGAGTTATGTGACCTCCTCCTCCACAAAAATGCATCATGTTACAAATAACTAGTAACATTCAGAGTTCAGAATCCAGTAAGAAAATCAAGGACTTCAGCACATAAGATAACCCCTAACATAGCTCTGTCTCACCTAGAATTAATGTGGGAGAGAATAGTCTTAGCAGGCTCAGTGTCTACTCTCGATTAGGGCCCTAAACTCCCAACCAGACTGATGTTTTCATCCAGCATACACCTACATTTAAGATTCTACTGCAATTTGGCCCTACCAAAAGAGGCCCTGGATGGTACTCCAGTGTTTTGCACATTGCTCTGTGGAAGTAAGGTCATAGTCAGGCCCAGCATTTTCTGCAAAGGGAAACTGTGTAATATTGCCCATTATTCGATCATACCTATGCTCAATAACTCTACAAATTCCTCACCAGTGGAGTCATAGTGCAGAGAGGATTTCCACAACAAGACCCATTTTTACCACTTATTAATTAATCCCACAGGCTGTTTACTAGGGCTCTCCACAGTGATAACATCAATTCAGGCTCCCCAATGGGAATTTACTGTTTGGGGTAAAATTTGCTAGGAGACAAGGTAACAGTAAATTTCCCTTTTCAACAGAGAGCTTCTTCACATGATAAAAGGGATAGTGGCGAGGATTAGTAACTCCCCAGATTCTAGCACTTTAAACAATAGCCTGCTGGAAAGTGAATCTGAACTTTGCCATTACTGTATGTAAGATTCCATTTAACCAGTTCTAGCTCTCATTTATATTTCTTTCTTTTTATGAATAACTCTTTACATTTTAGATTTTAAAGGATTGGCAACAGCGTGATTTGTGGGTAAGATCTGACTTGTATATTGACCTGGGTCTGGGGCATAGTCCTTTGGGATCAGGAGAACCATTTTTCGTTTACTGGGGTATTGGTTTTCATAACCATTCATCCCCATAATGAGTGGCACTGGTGGAGATACTGGGAAACTGGACTGTCTAAGGAAATTGCTTGTATGACTTATGGTTGGCCAGTGGGGTAAAACCGAAGTCCTTTCCGCTTGGCTGATTGGGTGCCTTAATAATAAAGGAAACCCAGCCTTGGGCTGTAACTGTCCTGCTCTAAGCAATTTGTCCTGACTTGATACTCTCAGTTGTGTCCCATCAGAGGCAGCATCGTTATAGTTCCTCAGAGGGCAGCAGGGCTTTCCAGGAAATAGCTGCTGAGAGGAACTAACTGTATGCCATGAAAAGCACTTCTGCTGCCTTGCAGAGACCAGAAAAGGGAGGTAAGATGATAAAGGGTACTAAACAAGAAGAAAACAAAAGGAAAAAAAAATCAAACAGCAGCAAAAGGGAAAGAGCAAAGAATAAAAAAAAAGGGAGAAAGACTGAAGAGGTGAGAGAGAAATAAAAGAAAGAGTAGAAGAGATAGAACTAAAAAAAAAAAGAAGACAAAAGGGAGACAAAAAAAGGAAAATGCAGAGTGAAGGGATACACAAGAAGCAGAAATAACTTTGACCTAACAGAGCTATAAAATGATTCTACCAAAACGTTCACCCCATGATGATCAATTCCACACTTAGCTATTAACTGTGAATCAAAGTTCTTATTAGAGCCCTGCCTTATAAATCTGGTCCACTAACCCTAATTACAAAGGGAAATTAATTAATTAATTAATTAAGAAGAGGGCTTCATCCTCCCTGACTGAACTAACCTTGTTATCGCTAGACTGATTCTTGCCTGCATATTTATACCTGCCTCTGGAAATTTCCACTACATGCGTCCAATGAAGTGGGTATTCACCCACGAAAGCTCATGCTCCAATAGGTCTGTTAGTCTATAAGGTGCCACAGGATTCTTTGTCACTTTTTACAGATCCAGACTAACATGGCTACCTCTCTGACACCTAATTAAAAATGTAATTCCAGCTTTCCAGAAAATCAGCCAAATATCCCCAGTTAAGAGCTCAGAAAATTTCTTACAGAGGATAAGTAATTCTTGCCACAAGCAGTATCATTAGAAAGAATCACAGGTTATAAATAAACTGACTTGCAACGCTGCTCTTCTAGAGACCTGGTATATATGTCTTCTGTTTGTTACTAACTAAATGAGTTTTGAGGTCTTAGATCTTAAGGAAAACCTAGATTAGAAAACCAGAAATATTGCAAGTCAAGATTTAGCATTTGGTGCAGTAACTTTCTCATGTTGTGGCTGCCTCTTGTCACTGATTAATACTCTCGTTTTCATAAACATTAAAACTCACTAACAATACAGTTTTCATAGGTTGTTTCAGTTTCCATTCGAATCCTCATTTTTCCAGTTGTCCAGACTTTTAGGGTAAAGTTTGCTTTAAGTCCAATGGTGAACATTTTTAAAAAAACTGAACTAGTCTGGCCATTTTTGAGTTAGACAGCACATTTCCCAAATGTTTTCCAAACAGTTACACATTTCCCAAACGTTCTGGATGAGATGTATTCATAACTGAAAAATGAGAAACTAGAAATTTCAAAGATGTCTCATTTTAAATTCCTCATTATGGAAGTAAAAACAGCCTAGGTTTGAACTAGATCAGTTCAGTTGTTTTAAATTTAAAATATTTTAAGTTAGAATATTTGCAGACATGTCTGAACTATTTTTCTATTTGGTTTTCACTGTTTACTGAAGCAGGCTGGAGCACAGAGGACTAAATTCTGCTCTGTTGATGGGATGAAATAGTTAACTTTTAGTTGTAAGAGTCTTCAAATTAGCCTTAGCACTGAGCCAATTTAAGCATTTTGGTCCAAATTAAACCCTGGAGTAATTCCATTGCTTTTTACCGATATAGACAACGTTAAGTGCCGTTAGGGTGGGATTTTCAAAAGCCCAACACTCAGAGATTCCAACGCTGAAAGAGACTACTGTGATCATCTAATCTGACCTCCTCAATAACATAGGCCACAGAACTTTTCCAAAATAATTCCTAGGCACATCTTAGAAAAACATCCCATCTTGATTTAAAAGTTGTCAGTAATGGAGAATCCACTACATCTCTTACAAACTGTTCCAGTGGTTAATTACTCTCACCATTACAAATTTATGCCTTATTTCCTATCTCAATTTGTCTAGCTTCAACTTCCAGCCACTGGTTTATGTTATACCTTTCTTTGCTAGATTAAAGAGCCCATTATCAAATAGTTGTCCCTTGTGTAGATACTTATAGACTGTAATCAAGTCACCCTCAACCATTTCTTTGTTAAACTAAGTACACTGAACCCCTTGAGTCTATCACTATAAGGCAAGATTTCTAATTCTTTAATCAATCTGATGGCTCTTCTCTGAACTGGAGTAGGAGCAGAGTAAAGCCAATACCGAATACTTATGGATCCTCCCCACCCAAGGTTACGCTTTTGTTTTGTTTGGTAAGGGTGAGAAATCAAACACACAAGAGCCAGGGCATTCAAAAGGTTTTCTAACAGATCAATAGCTTTGCCTTACTGGGCACAGGAATGTTTTCAATTGACATTTTTTTTTGTTAAATGTCAATATTTACATTGCTTTGTATAAGCCTGAGCCTGAATGCTTTGTGCACTAAAGGGCCCAATCCCTTCAGAAGTCAGTTCACTGAATTCCCAGTGAAGTCAGTGGGAGTAGAGGATGCCCACTACTTTGTGGGATTAGCTCCTAAAACTCCTATTGCAGTCAAGGAAGTTAAAGACAATGAACAAATGTACAATGCTGAGCCTTCTGAAGTTAATGAAAGTTATTAAGAGTAAACATAAATCTGTGATTACCACAGAGCAGTATCAGTGTTCCTAAAGTAGGGGAAAATTCTTGATATCTCAGACACAACTGCATGATATGATTGGTCACCATTAAAAAGTCAACATTTATGCATAACCGTAGAGAAATACACTAATTTTATACTCTTGAATATTAACTGACATATGGAAAGCCACTGCTCTATTTTTTAAAAAAAGGTAATTGTAATTTGTTGCCATCTTAATAGTGGAAAAAACTCTTTAAATTAAAGTGACAGAGAGAGAGAGGCAGACAGACAGACATACAATTCATGAACCCTGCTAAAAGGACAGCATCAACATAAAAAACTACCACCCCTGTTATAAACAAAGGGGGTGAGGGGGCAGTTTCCTTTTATGGGCACCCAGCCAAGTATAAAATCCCTCTTAGTAGCTATTCTCTACTTGTTTTACCTGTAAAGGGTTAAAAAGTCCATAGGTAAAAGGGAGGGAGTGGGCACCTGACCAAAAGAGCCAATGAGAAGGCTAGAACTTTTTAAAATGGGGGAGGGGACTTCCCCTTTCGCCCGTGTTGTTCTTCCGGAGCTCAGGGACAGAGCTGGAGCTATGCTGTAAAAAGTTTGGGCCAGGTATGAAAATCATCACATCATACCTAGAAACCACTCATTTGAAACACCAGATATGTAAGTAGATCAGGAAATGTCTAGGAAGATGCAATTAGGTTTATCTCTTATTTCTTTAAGGCTTGTGGACTCCGCTGTGCTAACCCCAGGTGCTTTTGTTTTGCTTGTAACCTTTAAGCTGGATGTCAAGAAGCTATCTTGATGCTTAATCCTTGTAATTGTTTTTTTTTTACCTAGCAAAAAGCCTAAGTTCCAGATGTATTTTCTTTCTTTTTGTTTTTAATAAAATTTACTTTTTTTAAAAAGCAGGATTGGGTTTTTGCGTCCCTAAGAGGTTTGTACATATATTGTTTAATTAGCTCAGGCAGCAGCTGATTTCCTTTGTTTTCTTTCTCAATTCTTCCCTGGATGGGGGGGTGAAAGGGCTTGCGGGTACCTCACAGGAAGGAATTCCCAAGTGCGCCTTCCTGGGTTCCCAAAGGGTTTTTTTTACACTTAGGTGGTGGCAGCATCTACCCATCCAAGGTCAGAGAAAAGCTGTGACCTTGGGAGTTGAATACAAGCCTGGAGTGGTGAGTATTAATTTTTGGAATCCTTGCAGGACCCCACCTTCTGCACTCGAAGTGCCAGAGTGGGGAATCAGGCTTGATAACCTGCCACATACATTCCTATCCAGAAGTATTTTCCCTAATATAGTTAGTCTTAGTAATTTTACGTATAATTAAATGAAATTTGGGAAAATAATACTTTTCTCCATTATTTTTAGTATACCCAGAGTCTTGTAGAGTCAGTTAAAGATTCTTCCAGCCAGTCAGTTTTCTTTGTTGATGATGTGAATCTTTCAAAGCCACAAGAAAAAATATTTAAAAACTATTACAGTGTGCTTGCAAGTCCATAAAAATTGGCAGGAAGACTCAGAAGCAGGTGTAGAATGGTACTTGCAACTACTTTTAATTCACTGTTTAGATTGACAACATTATAAATTGCCAGTGTCCGTTTAATAACGGAGTATAAAAAGTTCAAGGACCCAAGGAGTTTTCAGATTATTCAAAAACCCATTTGCTTTTCACTTGATGTCATAGGGCACAATAAGGAGAAAAAGCAGTCATATTAGCCTGATAATAAACTGATACACGTTCATGAAATGAAAACAGTCTAAGATATGGGGTGTTTATTTTTAGCTCAGTGAATTTCTAACTATATTGTGAGTTCACATAGAAATAATAGCTTGCTGGGCTAAGTGGCAAATCTAATTCCATTGTTACAGAGAACATAACCAATGTCACATTCACAGTATGAATTATATTCTACTTTAAAGAGAGATAAAGGAAATAAGGAGAAGCTTAATGTTCCATAGCTAACCAGGGAATAAAGGTAAACTAGATAATTATAGTGAATATGTATATCTGATCTGTGCTTTTATTTCACTAGAAAAAACTGAGAGGTAATTCAGTAACCAAGTATTTTATCTTACTAAATTTTGTATTTAACATTGAATTAGCACTATTGATCATTTTTATATCTAAAAGTTATTCAGTTTGTTAGATAATACACTGACTGACTGAAAAATATGACACAGTGAGCACAGATGCCCATTTCTGTTTTGTTTTTTATGGGTAGGCAGTTGCCAGGCTGTGACCATTCCTTATTACACCTACCATGTTGTCTTACTGTTACCTTGTGCTCCCCCATATATTTGTTGTATTCCTCTTTGACCATCAACACTGTAGAGCAAGGATCATCTTTTTATTATGAATGTGTACAGTGTGTGGCACAACAGGACCCTGGTCCTGACTGAGTCTCCAATGTACTACTGCATTACAAATAATATATTTTATAAATTGGTATGTACATCCTGTTTCAAAGAATATTATGTAAGATGTCAAAGGAAAGCGACTGTCACAATGGATATGAATATTATTATAAAGAGTTATGTATATAGATATATTGGAAGTGTGTTTGTATATAGGCGTTAAATCCTCAGCAGAGGTGAAAGACTGGTTTCCTGCAAGACCAAAAGATGTTTATCCATTTATCTGTTGAAATGTAAATGGAGTATCATCTTGTTCACAATCGCCAGTCTGAGCTAAATGCATATGAAGGACTGTGAGATTTAACAGGAAGAGAAGAACAGCAGGGGAAATAACTTCATATGAGGATGCACTTCACAGGTTTACTGGGCTAACTTGGGGGAGGGACAAGGAAAGCACCCTGTTATCCTGCACATAGGAATTAAATGATCAGTGTGTAAACATTCATAAAAATGGGATCACAACCAGCCTTGGTTGGAAATGCTGCAAAAGGCTTTGGATGAGATAAATCTGATCTAGATAGGGGGTTAGTCTGTTAAATCTAGTCTCTAGGACTTGTGTTACGATTTTGGTTTGGATGTAACCTGTTTCAGTTATCCTTATTCATTAACTCTTGCATCTTGATCTTTGATGATAAAGTTATGATTGTTTCCACTGTAACTATATTACAGTGCTGTGGTATTGTACAGGGAGCTAATCCTGAGTTGAATTATTCAAGATGGTATATACGCTTTCCCTTGGCGACAACAGATCTGGTATTACTGTGAGCGTTGAGTGAATAAAGGGCTGGATACTACTGTAGTAGTATGATTTTATGTTTGTATTTTATATATTTTAAAATGAAAAATAAGGAATAATAATGTAGCATGTATTAAATGTATTGGTGTAAGATTGGGTCATATCCTGCCAGCCATCCTTTTTGAACAGCAAAAAGAAATGGCCGAATAGGCCATTTGGTAAAAATACATCAGCCGGAATCTGTGTCTGGGCTTATTTCAAGGCAGTAACAGACCTTTTAAGGTCACCATTTTGTTGTAGGTTTAGCATTTTAAAATAAATAAAATAATGCAATGATTGTTTTTCTTCTGCGTTGCAACTTAATGTTCCTGTTCAAAATGTTCTGTGTAAATCAGTTCCATTTTGTGTGTAAATAAAAAAATGTGTGTGTTAAAAAATAAATGTGAAAGCCATCACTGAACCAAATGTTCTAGGGAGGAACTGAAGACAGACTCAAGGGTGCTGGGAAGATGCAACACGCCCCTGTTAAAATGTCAGAGGAGGGCAAATTAATGACTCTAAAAACAAGATAGACACCTATCAATGGGGAAAAAAATAGCTGTAATCAAAACCAGCTTGGAATAACTCCCTGGAAAACTTAATAAAAAACAAAATAAAAAATAAAAAAAAATAATAAAAAAAAGCAATCGTCAAACAACAATTAATTACAGCATGATGGTGCAAAACTCATTGGTCCCAATGAAGGAAAATTACTATATAAACAAGGTGCCTTGCCATAAAACTTTGAGTTCTTCCTGCCAAGACTTCCCCAGAACATCATTTCACAGCCGAAGGAACCCAGCTCCTCCCTACCAGTGATCAACCTACCTGGCCACTAGATTGATCTGGACCGGTAACTATAACATTGACTGGCAGGAAGAGTGTGTGTGTGTGTGTGGGGGGTGATTAAATGCATATGCTAATTGTTGTATCTTCAATAACCGTGATGTATTGCCTTTTCCCCTGAAACAGATCCCATGTGCTTCTGATAAGCGTAACATTTTTTGGTGGAGAATTGCAAAAGGGGGAAGACATGCACTGTAATTGTTGAAAATACTGCTAAAAATGAATAAAAGGTATATCATACATATAAAGTGATCGATCATTCAGGTGTGCACACCCCAGGTCGTAGAAGTGGTGGACAATAGGGGGAGGATTAGAGTCCTCGCTCCGACCCATTTGTCGGGAAAAACTATACAAATAAAATAGATACAAACTGTCTAGATATATAAACTCCCAGTAGTAGAGGGCCCAGGCCATAAGGGGGAGAATTAGAGTTCTCGCTCCTACCCTTCTGTCAGGGAAAAATTGCATAAGTGAAAATACCCTCGGTCATAGCAGAATCGAGCCCACAAGGTAGGGGGCTTAACGTTTCCCCCTTCTGCTCTGTCAGGCAGAGTTTTTAGTGTGTATAGACTTTTCGTGTTTTGTAAGTCCTAGCACAAGTGTGGGCAAATAAGGAGTAGATTTCTGTAAGACCTCACTCTGAGGCTTTGTCTACACTTACAGTTTTGCAGCGCTGGCAGTTACAGCTGTGGTCGTACAGCTGTGTACGGCCAGCGCTGCAGTGTGTCCACAGACAGCGACCAGCGCTGCAGTGTGTCCACATTTGCACCAGTTGCAGCGCTGCTGTGAGTGGTGCATTGTGGGCAGCTATCCCACAGAGCACCTCGTCCCATTTTGTCGCTGTGGGTTGTGGGAAGGGGACGGAAGGGTGCGGGTCATTCCGCTTCCTGTTCCAACTGCGAGACCCAAGCGGCTGAGGTGATGCAGCGCTGGTTATGGACAGGTGGAAGACACTCACAACGCGTTTTTATTGCTCGCCTCCGAGCGTGTAAGACTAGATCTTCCTCACAGTCCCTTTCTAGCTCTCTCGGTACATTACGCTTCGAACGTCCACCTGCTGGGGCTCAAGGCCTGGAGACTGAAGGAGGAGGCTGTGTTGGTAGAGGAACCCGAGAGGGAGGATCTATCTGGTAGGTGTTGGGAGACTCATCCCAGAGAAGTCCCGATCATGCAGGCAGGAGCATTTTTCCAGCCAAGAAGAAGCTAAGCAGTCGCTAGGCTGCTGGGTACTTGGCAGTGAGGAACCAGCAGAGGAGCCTTTCCTGGGTAACGAAAGCTTTATATAAGGATGACCAAATGTTTGGGAGCACGGGGGCTAATGAGCCATGCCCTGCGAAGCATGCCTAGATTGTGGTAATAGCCCATTGATTCCTGTAGCTGCCTTTGCATCTTTCCACCAGCAAGAACACCCCATGGCTTCAGGAGTGAAGACAGACCCGCACCCAACCCACCCTCTTCCCAGGTAGAGTGGGAACTGAGTGTGCAAATGTTTACTGATGATGCTGCAGTAAGTAGCGTAAGTGCAGGATGTGGCGTGACTAGGTTAAGTGTGAGGGTATTTTTCTCATGTAGCTGCTCTTTGCCTTTCACAGTCAACACGAAACCCATGGCTTCCACAGTGAAGCAACACTCCCACCCCGCACCGTTGCTCCAGGCTGGTGCAGCTGCGTTAGTATGGCATAGATGGCTCTGAGTCAAAGTGTAGCATCGGCTGCTCGTTGCGAGTAATAGCTGGGTGTAGGTCTCAGTTATCTATTTCCTCTGTAGTGCTCTTTGCTTCCAAATATGCTCCACACCATTCACAGATCACAATAAACACAATGTTCCATGGCTTCCACCGAGTGAAGCGCAGCGCCCCCACCTTTACCATGGCCCACATGTTGGAGCTGCGGTGATGCAGAATCGATTGGATGCTAACGTGAGAAGTTCAAGGTGCTGTCTGGTGGTGGCAGATGTTGGGTGTATGGTCATGTGTATTGTCCTGTAGCTCTCGCCTTTGCTCACGAAGTAAAGAACCCCATGGCTTCACAGTGAAGCAACCCCCACCCCACACCCTCCAGAGTGACGCCCGTGGCAGGCCCCCTTTCCACTTGAGCGCGGTGTGGGGAGTACTCGCCATCTCTATCCGCGAGCTCGCGGCCCTCCTCTGGTGCTATGCTCAGAACTGTGTCAAATGATGCTACAAAAACCTTAAAAACAATGAGGCTCTAGTATTAACAGGTTTATCTCTCTGTGTTTTCTTTAAAGTGACATTGAATACTGCTCCATCAATCAGTTGCAGATTCTTGAGAGACTGCAAAGCTTACAATGTAGAAAAAACCACGAGGAAGACTAAGAATGAGATGGTGAAAGCGTTAGGAAATTGTATCCACGAGAAAAAATAAAAAAGTGCAGACTGGAGTGCCGACCGATAAGAAACATGAAAGGAACAGGCTGCCAGAATAAAGGAGGCAAGGCTGTGCCAAGGACGAAAGGAAATTGAACTCAAGAAAAGCCCAAGACTGCATGGGCGACCTTAAAAAAGAGTTGGAAAAAAAGCCTCCTCACTTTCTTTCATGTTATTATTTTACTTTCATAGACTATGATAATAATAAATTATATCATTGCATCATATATAGCTGTTGATTGGTTTATATGACTGCTGTTTCACATGTGTGAGGTCCCCCACTGGCCCTGGGGGTGTGCACTGTGTTGGATTCCAGCTGCTTCCCTGCAGTGTTAATGCCCTGTGCAAACTGACAGGGGCAGCAGGTAGACATGGGGGCTGGCTGAAGGCAGCGGCAGGGGCTGGACTTGAGGTAGGTTGTCTGGCGGCAGGCGCGTGCAAGGGATGTGGGCGGTTGGACGACATAGGGGTTGGTGGGCGGGCTCGGCTTCAGGCGTGGGGTGCAGCACGTGGGTTGATGGAAAACGGGCAGGGGGTGCGGGCATGGGCAAGCAGTGTGCAGACTAGGTGCGGGCAGCATGAGCAAGTGGCGGCGGGTGCCATGGTGGAGGGCTGGCTGTTTTGAGGCAGGCTCGCTAGGGGTGTGTGGAGGGGTTGGCTGGAGACGTGACAGGGTGTTTGGAGAGGTGGCTGTGGCATGGAGTGCAGGGGGCTGCAGGCAGGGGTGCTGGAACTGGGGCTGGGACTGGTAGGGCAGTCAATTAGGGTGCAAAGCACAGAGCAAGTGGGGGGAACCTCCAGCCCCTTTAAGGTAGCCCCATAAAAACGCTCTTCTTTCTAAAATAAAACTAAAGTCAAACTATCATTACGTCCGGACTTTTTTAATAAAGCTGGGAGCGCTGGGGGTGCGAATTGAGCAAAAGAGGGAGGCGGTGCTCTTTCCGGCGGTTTGAAGGGAAGCCCGATACGGTGGCAAGAGAAGGCCAGCTATGGGGTGAGGCCCAGACTTTAAAAAATACCCCCCCCTCACAACTGCCCAGGGCTCAGCTACACCGGAAGCAGACCCAGGTGTACAGCCAGCGCTGCAAACAGGGAGTTGCAGCGCTGGCTGAGCTTTTAAGTGTAGACACCTGCTAAGTTGCAGCGCTGTAACCCCCTCGCCAGCGCTGCAACTTGCAAGTGTAGCCAAGCCCTGAAGGATATAGGAGTGTGGGATATTGTTGTGATTTCACAATTTAAAAAAAAAAAATGTTTAAAAAAAGGGACCAGGGTATGGGGGATAGTCAACAATCCCACCCACTCTCCTTGCTAAATTGGTAGTGGAACAAAGTGTGTGTCCATGGAAGGAATGGTTCAGCTAGGAAAGCAGGATCAGGCAAGCAGGCAGGCAACAAACAGAGATTAAAAAACAGGTTGGGAGCCCTAAGGGCATATTTGCAAAAGTAAGGAAAGGAGTAAGTACAGGCATGGGGAATTCAAATCCCTGAAACAATACGTGGAATGGTAATATCTGAGTTAATGAAGGTGGCATTTCGGGAAATAAACAAGTAGTTTTTTTAAAAAAAGGTAAAAAGTTAACTCTGCAAAGGCTAAAAAAAATAAGCAGTTAAACGTTGTGTGTGTGTGTGTGTGTATATATATATATATATATATATATTTTTTAAAAGTATTATAGAAAGAAAATTCTTGGTTTCTTTGCACCCATGCTGAAGGGAAAATGGGCCCTTTTCCAAAAAAAAAAGGCTGTAAATAATCCAGGCAAAAAAAAAATCTAATTTAAATCATTTGACTATAAACAATTAATAAGGGTTTTCTATTAAAACTTAACTGCTCCCAAATGTAATCTATGTTCAGCTGTGTATAAACATATTGTGTAAATATGTGAAGTGTTTAAAACCTAAACTAACACTCCTGGCTTGTAAAACTCTTTTGCAGGTTTAAAATAAATTGGTTTTTTTTGTTTTGTTTTTAAATAATTCCACTAACGAATTCACCCTTTAACTCCCCTGTGTGGTCAGTGCTAAAGGCAAATGGCCAGTCCTGGAGTTTAACCATCAATTATATATTAGCAGGTAAATATGCCCAGTGGTCTGAGATGAGATGTTAGATGAGGTGGGATCTGAGTTTCTACAGAGAATTCTTTCCTGGGCGTCTGGCTAGTGAGTCTTGTCCACATGCTCAAGATTTAGCTGATCGCCATATTTGGGGTCAGGAAGGAATTTTCCTCCAGGCAGATTGGCAGAGGCCCTGGGTTTTTTTTGCCTTCCTCTGCAGTGTGGGGCATGGGTCACTTGCTGGAGGATTCTCTGCACTTTGAAGTCTTTAAACCATGATTTGAGGACTTCAGTGAGTCAGACATAGATTAGGGGTTTGTTGTGGGATTGAGTGGGTGAGATTCTGTGTTGAGTAGGAGGTCAGACTAGACGATCATATTGGTCCCTTCTGACCTTAAAGTCTATGAGTCTATATAAAGGCACCCAGTAAAGAAACGGGTATAAAGGCCACCTAAAATAATAGGGTAAATATAGTAACCCAACAGCATGACATAGCAGTTGTAACCAAAAGTGAAAAAAGGAATGTCTGTGCTGACACGCCAAGCCAACAAATGGCACTACAGACCACCTTAACCAAATTCCAAAAAATAAAAATAAAAAAAGACAAGAGTTACTTAATGTAGCCCATCAGTTTATGCATAAAGAAATGGAAAAAAAAAACTTTAAAAAGGCTAAAGCAAGTAGCAAAATGGGAGTGTATGAAAAAGCATGTTAAAACATGGGTGTGAAATGGTGTGCGGTGCACTAAGGACAAGGCTCGTCCTCTGTATTGGCAACCCATAATGCACCAACAAAGGCATGGGCTGTGGCACAGGGTTCAAATTAATTTTATTAACAAATTGCCAAGAAGTAAGAAAAAATTCCAGTATTTATTGGTAATAATTAATTCCTTTTCAGGATGGGTGAAGGTATGTCCTACTACAAATAATAGCACTAGGGTAATAGCAAAAACGTTTTTTAATAGGGTAGTACGTAAATATGGCACCCCTGAAATAACAGATTCTAACAAAGGGGGAGCATTTGTAAAAAAAGAAAAAAAAAAAAAATCTTTATAACAATATTATCCTTGAAAATTAAACTAACGCTCCATATACCATAGTGGCCTGAGTCCTCAAGCCAAATAGAGCGCATGAATCGTATTAAGGAAGCGCTCCGAAAAGTAATAAATCACACACAAAAACTGGCCAAATAAACTGCCTCTAGCTTTGGGTGCCATCCGCAGTAGTAGTAAACTAAGAACAAAAATTCAACCCTTTCAAATTCTGTTTGGACATCCAATGCGCCTAATAAATTAATTCTAGTTACCTTGTGCAGGGTCAAAAAAAAGCTCTAATATAACCCAGCAGAATTATTTTCAATGACTCAAACAGTTACAAGAAAATAAAACCACCCTCCAGTATAGGGTTAATCAGGCCATCAAATACAAAAACAACAAAATTCAAAAACAAAGGCCCACAAAAGCAGCCCCGTGGGAAACAGGGGCCCAAGTCATGTACCCTAAAATGGGAAAAAGTGAAAAAGTGGTCACTCACTAAAATCAAAATAAATAGGCCCTTACTCCATAGTGAACTGCCTTAGCCCATTGGTATACTGTATTAAAAAAATAAAAATAAAATGGGTACGTGTTGCATAAATTTAATTGTTTACACAAATAATAATGTTTAAGTTCTTTGCAAAAAAGAACATCCAGAACCTGAGCACAAGGCACTGCTTAACCACCACAATTTTAATCCACAAAAAATAAAACTCCAGTGTAAGGTTTGGCTTTACCTGCTTCTGGAAACTTTTAGTGCCCAAATAACTAGAGCAATCATTAAAAAAAACAAAAACAAACAAACAAAAAAGCACCACACACAGCTCTCCTTATAAGCCAATATTTAAAAAATAATTCACTCCCCGCCAACCAATTATGAATTCCTATCCATGATCTGGTAAAACTCCTAAAATAGTATAATAAAAATATTAGGCAAATCTTAAAATCCTTAAAAAATACCAATATGTATGTTTAAAAAGGGAAAGTGGGACTTAATGTTCACCTTATGAACATCACAAAATTACCAAACCACTAAAAAACAAGAGTTAAAATAGAGGGTCCCTATAAAAATACTACCTAAAAGTTCCAGCTACCCGCAATTACCATATCAGTAAAATAAGCCTGTTAAAACAAAAACTATACTAACAGTTATTGTGGAATACTGTCCAATACCCCGTAGTAAATTGAACCTGTGGTTCCCAAACACATGCACCAAAATCTAAACCAAAAACTATGCATTCAAAAAAGGGAACCCCAATTAAAATTTTAAAAAAACGAAATTGTTTATAACTCAAAGTAATCCAGTAAAAATTCTGTTAAATCCATTATTAGTAAAAATAAAAATGAATATAAATTGAACTCAGTTAAACATGTCTAAATTGGAACCCAACTCACCCCACTCCCTTCCTATTATAACAGCCTAAATAAAAACACATCAACACTTCAATGGCCAAGCAAAACAAAACGTAGTAAGCACCATATTAAAAAAAAGTTGGTTTTAAAGCAAAAATTATAAATATTATAAACCTAAAGTTAATTAAAAATAAGTTAAGTTCCTTATCACAACTGCAAAATAATCTCATTCACAAGCAGGCAAATACTACTATAAATTTGGTACAAATAAATCTAAGAAACCTAAAAGCAACATAAAATATGTAGTGGTGGCTAAACACCACCTCCTAGCTGCTACATAAGCAACAAATAAAATTAAAAAATAAAACTGCCTTGGCCATAAAATGTACTAAAATGCAAATTCTTAGTTTAGCATCACTTAAACGCAAAATGTTTTGGGTAATATCTAAAAATATTCAAGTATTAACACATCTTTTAAAACAACAAAAAAGGTCCTTGTTTAACATTTACAAATATAAATAAATGCAATATGTTTCCATCATGGTTATGCCTAATTTGTTATTAAATAAAATTGATCACCAACAGTCTATAAAAAACAAAAATATTAAAAATAAGCCCGCTCCCAAAATTAACCATGGAATGAATCCTTTTGGCTATCCCAGGTTATGGGTCAGTGAGCTTAAAAAAAAAAAAAATTAAACACCCAAGGGTGCACAAAGTAAAGCCCTCAGAAGTGGGTGTGCTTGTCCCTACCTGTCACCACAAAACCATGTATCATCATTAAAAAATGTGTATAAAACTAAAAAACGTGACATGTTTTGTACAACAAACAATGTGTATGTGTTACATCCTAAAAAACAATATTTTTAAAAAAATGTATTTTAAAAAAGTGTGAGTCAACGCCCAATAAAGAAATGTTAATGTAATGCCCTTGTATTATATACTAGCAATATAAATAAAATATAAATAAAAAACAACACGAAGCACTATAACTGCCATCCCAGTTCATTTCTCTATTACCCTTGGCCTAAATTAGCACAATCTAACTAATCACTCATTGTCAAAAACCAAAATAGCTCAGTTTTTACAACAAACACAAAAATACAAAAAAGTGTGTCATTCAAATATTACATGCAAATAAAATATGCTAAAAATTGCTAAATGTAAAAAAAAACCTAACTGCCTATCACTGGTACAACGTTTTTATAGGCTGGTCCCCGAACTCTAAGGGCATATTGTCTATTATGTGTCACCTGTTACCCTGTGTTTGCTTGCTAAAACAAAACAAATATTTATTAAATTATAACCACAAGCTCAAATTGCCTCTCAGTATATTGATATAAAACAATTGTTTAAAATATCACCCACTCAAGAATTGAGGGGTTAAAAGGGGAACATATAGTAGTAGGATTTTATGTTTGTATTTTATATCATTTAAAAAGAATAATAATGTAGCATGTATTAAATGTATTGGTGTATGATTTGATCATATTCTGCCAGCCACCCTTTTTGAATAGCAAAAAGGAATGGCCTAATAGGCCATTTGGTAAAAATACATCAACTGGAATCTGTCTGGGCTGATTTCAAAGCAGTAACAGACCTTTTAAGGTCACCACTTTGTTGCAAGCTTAGCATTTTAAAATAAGTAAAAGAATGTAATGATTGTTTTTCTTTTGTGTTGCAACTTAATGTTCCTGTTCAAAATGTTCTGTGTAAATCAGTTGTTTTGTATGTAAATGAAAAATGTATGTGTTAAAAAATAAATGTAAAAGCCATTACTAAACCAAATGTTCTTTAAAAAAAAAAAAAAAAAAAGGCAAGTACGCCAAGAGGCTGCAACACACCCCTAATAAAATGTCGAAAAAGGGCAAATGAACAACTCTAAAAATAAAACAGGCACCTATCAATGGAAACAAAATACCTGTAATCAAAACCAGCATAAAATAACTCCCTGAAAAACTTAATAAAAATAATAAAAAATAAATTGGAAAAAAGTTATTCATCAAACAACAATTAATTACAGCATGACAGTGCAAAACTCATTGGTCCAAGTAAAAAAAAAAAAATCACTATATAAACAGGATGCCTTGCCATAACTTTGAGTTTGTCCTGCCAAGACTTCCCTGGAGCATCATGTCACGACCGACGGAACCCACCTCCTACCTACCCGTGATCAACCTAGCTGGCACTAGATCGATCCGGACTCTGGACTGGTAACTATAACCTCAACTGATGGAACAGTGTATCTGTGTGTATGTGTGTGGTGTGATTGAATGCATTTGCTAATTGTTGTATCTTCAATAAACGTGGCGTATTGCCTTTTTTCCTGGAAAAAAAAATCCTGTGTGTTTCTTATAAGCGTAACACTACAATGGAATACTTCAAAGGGGGAGCAAGGATTGGTGTGCACTTATTGTTATCCTGCAAGGCAAATAAGGGCTGACATGGCCCAGAGGAGATTGTTTGGGTGGCTAACAAGCTAGTGGTGTCAGGGCGCTGACACACATTTAAGCATAAGCAAGTCTCTTTCTCACTGGAGAAAGCGGCAGGTAATAAGTTGACTCCCAGTCCTGGTCACCCTTGAGACCCATCACAAAGGTGTACCAAGCTAATGTCTTGGATTCAACGCTAATCCTTGCACAGATCTCCACATTTCTGTAGAGAAGAAATGTGGGGAAGAGTTCTGCCTTTGCAGCATTTCCTACCCTTGCCTTACTTCAATGGTTCTCTGCTGGCATTACAAATGAAGTCAGATCCCTGGTGCTTTAAGGTCAGAAGAGATTAGGTGCCACTCTCCATAGCACCATTCCCTACCTTGCACACAAATCTAGGCTGGAGGCAAAGCAACGCTGAGTTACCACCCCCTGAAGCCACACCACAAATGCTACCTACCATGGGCAACCTCATGAACTTCTACTCATCTTAGTCCTCTGCTGTGAACCCTTTGGTTTTGTTTTATGATAGTTTCTAGAAAAGCAGAAAGAACCTAAACCTGTTAAAGATTCCGTGCTTTATCCTCAAGGTTCCAGTAGCTGGGACTGTCTAAATCTAATTTCCAGATACACCTCTACCTCGATATAACGCTGTCCTCGGGAGCCAAAAAATCTTACCACATTATAGGTGAAACCGCATTATATCGAACTTGCTTTGATCCACCAGAGTGCACAGCCCCGCCCCCCCCAGAGCGCTGCTTTACCATGTTATATCCGAATTCATGTTTTATCAGGTCATGTTAGATTGAGGTAGAGGTGTACCATGATGTACTGATCTGGCTTATCGTTTGTGAAACACAGGGTCAGCAAGATACCAGAATTCCTGACATAAATTGCACTGACTCGAGGACTTCAACATCTCAAGTAGTTCTAATTTCTTAACAAACAAAAAGACAAATGAGGCACAAATAGCAAAACTGGACCCTAAGTGCCTTCATTTGCTTCAAGTCCTTCCTCTGTAAGAGTCTTCATCAGAATAAGTTCACTTAGAGAGTGCTTCCATTATGAATCACTCCTGAATAGACATTCATTCCTCTGTGATGGAATTCACCCACACCATCAATTCACCCCACTGAAGAAGCTGAAGATAGAACATAACTGAAGCAATTTAGCCAATGTTTTGGGATGCCCTCATCTTCCACCTGCACATTATCACACCTGCTCCTACTGTGTTTGTCCTGGTCCCTCCCTTCTTAAACCAAAAGTCTTGTTACTCCTAACACTGTCAGGCCTCATCTTGCACTCTACCATTCTTACACATTGTGTCCTCTGGCTCTCTCTTCCCACAGTGCAGTGTGTAACAAGGGGGCATGGTCTCCCTCCCTGACAGATGGGGAAGGAAGCTGCGACCGCCTTCTGGTGGGCAGAGCTGGAACACCCGCGATCACCCCACTGGAAGGAGAGGGGCGGGACAGGAACCAGGATATAAAAGGCAGGCCTTCCAGCTCAGTTGAAGGACAGTTGTCAGAGGAGCAGGACATCTCCCCCCTGCTGCTGGAGCTCGGACTTGACAGAAGCCACAATAGCACCAAAGACCCGGAGGGACTGCGGGAGCTGCCAGGCACCAGGAAAACAGAGGAGCTGTTGGGGCTGCCACTGGCCGTTTAGCCCAGTGAAACTAACGACGACCCTGGAACCCAGGTACTCCCTGAATGGGAGTGTAAGAAGCAGCCCAGGGAAGCCGAATAGGGTTCGGCTGTGTTACTGACTGCAAGCCGTCCAGCATGTTGCAACTGGATTTCCCCACTGATGGATCATTCCACCACTGTTAGGGTCCCGTGCTGGGATGCAGTGGAGTCAGGTGGGCCTGCATCCCCCTACTCCCTGCCACCCCATCTTTAGGCCAAGAGGCCTGCATTGGTCTGTCGCCCACATGAGCTCGGACACCAGACGGTTTTGCTGTCTGTCCCACCAGAGAACCTATCCTCCTAGACTGCTGTGTTGCTCTGCCTGACTACAGGCCGGAGCTGTTAACTGTTTGCTGCCCCGCCCTGGCTGAGGGCCAGGGCTCACAGAGCCAATTGCTGCCCGGCCTGGACTGCAGGCTTGGGCCTATTAACTGTTGGCTAATTTCCCCCGAACTGAATCACCCCAGAAGCATTGTAGCGAGGGGGTGTGGTCAGAGAGAGATGGACAGGGAGAGAGTCGCAACCACATTCATGCAGTTATGCACTCAGAATGCAAGTTATGGATGAACACATCACTTTAATTCTGCCCCCTTGCAGGCATATGTTACAATACGGTGTTTAATTATATGGTTGTGTACTTCTCCTCAAATAATACATTATATTGTACTTGTCTTGCCCCAGGCACTATGAATCCACTTGAAGTAAAAGTTTGACAAACTTCTCTCAAATAGCCAAACTATAAGTTTTCCTTTGTAAGGAAACACTAACAGCGGCCTGCTCAACAAAACAAGGAAAAATGTTCTTCAACTATTAAAGCCTTTTCTTTCCTTCACTGTTCATTTGTCAGACTTTGAGAGCTCCATTTTCCTAGAGAATTTGAAAGTATAAACTAGAGATAGGTCCAAGCCAAGGCCCAGACGTGAATCAATGCTCTGAACTCAGATTCAGATTTTACCACTGAACCAAAACCCTGGATCTGAACACCCTATTGATTTTGGGGGTGTTCAGAATATACATCCCGACGGTAGTATCTTTCTGGCTCAGGCACAACACTAGTTTAACATGGTCATTAGGTCAACCCTGTAAACAAATAAGGTGATTTCTACCGTGAGTCAGGTATGGCACAAATTATCAGTTTGATGTTTATTTAAATAAATGCCTTGATCAAAATCTTAGCGAGAGACAAGGTGGGAGAGGTAATATCTTTTATTGGAGCAACTTCTGTTGGTGATAGAGGCAAAGTTTCGAGCCACACAGAGCTCTCCTTCTGTGTGGCTCAAAACCTTGCCTCTATCACCAACAGAAGTTGCTCCAGTAAAAGATATTACCTCTCCCACCTTATGTCTCTAATATCCTGGGACTGACATGGCTACAACTACACTGCATTGACCAAAATCTAACAGATAATTCAAAGCATCTGAAGCCATGTAAGAATCCACATATTGCCAGGAAGATATGACATTTGAGTTTTGCTTTGTTTTCACATACTTCAAGAGAATTATGGTTTTCTTTCACTTGTTTGCTTCTGTCAACCTTTATAACAAACCCCTCCTGCTACAGCCAGACTCTCAGTGATTCCAGACTATGTTTATATATGACTGTTATGTCCTTGTAGAGGTAATTTAAAAGAGTAAATCTCCAACTTTGTCTACTTTGGATAAAAGGTTGGATTGGGAATTTTTAATCCTTAATTGTTTCTGTCCAGTACTTAATTACTTAATCCCACTCTCGAGAAAAATGAATAATAGACAGCATTGCTTTCACAAGAGACAGATAGCATCTTTGCTTCTCTATGTGCTTGGGACCAAATTCTACTCAGACACACCAATCTAAATCCAGAACATTCCCACTGAATTAATTGAACTACTTCAGATTTACATCAGTGTAAATCCATTGGTTTCTGTACTTTAGCTATGCTACCTGTGACTGAGAAAGTGATCTTCCACCAAATGTATCAATAGGCTGAACCATCAACCAAAGATGAAGAGGCCTAGGTGCCAGCCATTCCATTCCTAGTATTTCATTTTCTTGTGAAACTTTCAGTGTACACTTTACAGAAAAAAAAATAAATTAATAAAAAAAAAAAAAAGAAGTACAGAGAAAAAGAAGACAGGACAAACGGCACTCAGTCCCCTACTTCATACTACTTATTTTCTACACACAGACGAAAATACCTTATAAAATAGACTAAAAAGCCTCAACTGTTTGGTAACTCCGCTACAGAACACTTGTGTCTGACGAAGTGGGTATTCATCCACGAAAGCTTAGGCTCCAATACATCTGTTAGTCTTTAACGTGCCACAGGACTCTGTTGCTTTTTACAGATCCAGACTAACACAGCTACCCCTCTGATACAGAACACTAGTTATTTTAGATAGTTCTCCAGACTGCTGTAACTGAAGCACAGAAAGAAAGTTTACAAATAGGAGGGGAAAAAAATTCTGTGTAGATCTTCAGCAACACCAGTCCAAATTGATAGAGGCCATTTAGCAATCTGCAAAGTCATTAAATATATTTAAGAACAGTTTTCAGTGACTGCTCTGAGGACTTTGCCTCTGTCACAACATCTATGCAAATGAAGACATTCACCCCATAATGTTTTGCAGAAGTGCGAGCCAATTTCTAGGTGACAACTTATCAGATTTTCTTTGCCTCTCTGCCATATGAGAGTGAGTGCAGAGGCTTTAAGAGTCTGTTTGGGACCTTTGAAAAATAGTGACCTAGCTCTATAGCTCTAAAACTGTTGCTGGTGGGTAGTTCTAATGGTCAGTCCTCCTCTAGGCAATCCCAAAGGCAGCATATGTCAATATACTTCTTGACGCAAATGGAAAGCAATAGTAACTCTGGGAGACAGATGGAACTATTTGATACATCACCTTAACCCTAAGAGAATTCATGTAGGGGGATTGATAAGATATGACTGTCAACTTCTAACTAAGTCTGCTGAGATAAATGCAGCAAGGTACCCAATTTTCAGAGAGAGTATTCTTAAAAATTTCATCTTGTGATTTGGACTTTGTAATTTTTGGAAAACAAAATGATGGGTCCAATGTTCCAGTCCATTGGAGTAACTGTGTACCAGTATCCCTGAGCTGAGCTGCCCAAAAGCCATGGAACTGGCCAATCAAGGATTCCAACTATGTAGGAGAACCCTTATGTAGCATAGAGCTGCTATATTATTTTTTATTCATTAGATGCTCTTGTACCTTGTGACACAAGGCAACCCAGTCTTTCCACTTCCATCTCCCTTATGCCAGATTTCTTGCTCCACTGTAGCCTGTTTCTGTGACAGCAGCATCTTTGTTAATGGTTTCCTTCTGTCACCTGTGGTCCTCCTCTTTTTCATCTTCCAGCAGGTGGTATCCAATCAAGGGCTCATCTAGCAAACTTTTTTAACATCCATATAACGTGTCCAAACCACTTCAGCCTTCTATCTCAAATCATTATCTCTCCAGCCTGATGGCCATTTTTTGGAACACATCAGCATTGCTTACTTTATCCCACCAATGGGCACCAAGTATTGCTGGTGGGCATCTCTGATGGAATGTGTTACATTTTCTGTTGTGGGTTTCCAGCATTTGCCACGTTTCAGAAGCATGTAACAATGTGGGTATCACAATGTCCTTGCATAACTATCTTGATTCTTGCGTAAATCTTCTAATTTTTCCAGATCATTGCCAGAGTCAAAAAGGCTTCACTTGCCTTCCCAGTTCTTGCTCCCACCACCTCAAGGAGCTGGCCAAGGGCACTAATTGTGCTTTCAAGATATACAAACTCATTAACCATGCCACATTTTTCACTATTGATCCGATATGCACCGTCATTGCTGACTCCTCTTTCAACAGTCATGAATTGCTGTAGTATCCTAGTATAAGAGCATGGCAAGAGAACAGGAAGCCTAGCCTGTTCTGCCCTCTGCCCTAGACTGGAACCGCTCCTGGAGGCTGTCGGCAGCCACTACAGTTTGCAGCCATCAGACTGCTCTAATCCATACAGTGAGATTGGTGCTGAACTGGCCAATGATAAAGAGGTTGCAAAAGTGGTTGAAAGTCACCTTTCCCTACTGCAATCTTGACATACTTAAAACATGGAGGTTAAATTGGAGTTGGCGTGTGGTAGGCTGTCTACACGAGGGCTCCCAACATTGCTAACACCAGAAGGAAATTTTTAAAAAATTTTCCTCTGGTAGACAGAGCCATAGAAAAAAAGGAACATGGTCACCTAGATTTCATCTTATTGCTTCTTGTCAATCACTATTAGAAGGAAGAACATCTCTACAGTCTAGAATGATGGAGATGCAGCTGGAGAAAAGTAAGACGCGAGGAAGATTTGAAAGAACAGGAGTTTAGCCCCACACTGAGTGCTGATAACTTAGTAAGATAAATCATTCAGGTAATTAAAAGGTAGAATGTGGGAATTAGTCTTTTCAAGCTTCCAAAGTTAACTAATTAACCAATGAATTACTAAATCACAGAAAAGGTGTTGATTTAGGGACAAATCAAGCAGCAATCCCAAGTAGAAAAGTTTGGGTTCTGCAAGGCTAAAAGGAACAGAATGATCTTCACCTCCTTCATGGCTGCTGCCACCAGACTACAATAGGAGCCGAAGAACTTGTGTTCATTCTACATGGGGTTGCAGAGGGGTATGGACAGTAGATCATCTGTCAAGCTGAGTCTGAAATTCAGAAATCCTTTCTGAGACATCACAACGAAGGTCTCTTAGAAGCCCTTTTTCTTGTTCTATTTATTTTTCATCGTAGAAGCCAGAATATCTGCTATTTCAAGGAAAAAATAAACAAGCTTTTCTCTATTTCATTGACACTGCATTTCTCATTTCTTCCACAGCTGTGATACCTTGTTGATACCACTGACTGATCTTCTCTCTGTTTTGACAAGTTTCCTGCATTTATCTTGAAAAAAACAAAAAGACATTTTTCCACTACAGAACAAGGTACCTTTAGACTCTCTGAGCAGAGGTGTTCGATGTGCTACAATGCCAGAGGCCTCAGTATGTTCTGCAAAATCTTTTGTTTGCTGAAAGCAGTACCAGACAACATCAAAGTCCTTTCAGAATTATGGGACAGTGCTGAAAAAAAAAAAAGCAACATGCATCTATTTTCTGTGCTTCTGTAGATAGCGCATATTGTAAAGGACACTCAGCACTCATACTTCACTCACACCTCAGTCCGGTGACCCTTTGAATCTTACCCTCACTATCTTCAGTGTACCACTAGTACTAGCAGCTAAGGAATGACTTTCTGATCCATCATGACGCTACATGGAAAACTGAGCAAAACATCTTAACTCACCTCACCCATATTGGTAGAGCCTTTAACAGCTATATTCCGGTGTTAAAGTAGCCCAGTAAGGGATGGAGTGCAGATCTCCCTGCTCTGCTGAAAGCAAAGTGAGAGTTCCCCTTGGGACCTCCCCTTCTCTCCATGGGTCTGTTCAGTGAGCATTAGGAGATAGTTCCCTCCTTGGCTGGTGCAGGGATAGCACACCTTACTGTTTCAGTCTACTTTAGCCACTGATCATATTTGAGTTCTATGAGTTAGACCACAGGAGAAACATGACTGTGGCTCTTTTATCATTTTGTGATGCACCCTGGCACACAGTATGAGGGAGGCAATGAATGCTATAACTTCCTTTCTAACCCCCACCTTTTTCATTAGATCCTATCTCTCTCAAACAAGTTCCTTTGGGGCTGAAAATTTCCATCCTAGGTCTCAATATAAAGATGATATTTTTATTTGTGTTTTTTTGTTTGTTTGTTTTGTTTATTTTTGGTTGATTGGTTTCTAACATTGAGCAAAATTAGATCAGCCATTTTTAGGATATGAAGAATTTAAAAAATTCTATGTTCAGACAGAAAATTGCTGAGTATGGAGATGTCAAACATGGATGGTTTTATAGCCAAGAGGAAAAAAAAACAATTGGGTGAAATTCTGTGTTGTGCCTCTGGAGACCACACAGCACAAAACGCATTGCCTGAGGGAAGGCAGGCAAAGGTGGCTTTAAACCACCACTGTGCCCTTCGGATCCTGGACAGCTCTGAGGGCTGGAGCCCAACATAATTGAGCTTTCTAAATTAAAACAGTCTGCCCTCTGGGCAACAGAATTGTTCAGAATCTCTGTAGTGCCATGTGCTTCCCCCCCCCCCAACACCCCGCCTTGACAGCCCCCTCTTATCCCCAGCTCTGCTCCCAACATGCCTTCTATGCCAGGGTTTGCAAGAGGGTGCTTTGAAGGGACCCTGTAGCTGTCTTCCTCAGTTCCTGCACTGAGGGACTTTTCCACTGGTTGGATCCAGGGCTTTTAGATCCCTTTTGCATCATCCTTGCCCCTCTACCCAGTGTAAAAGGGGCAGGAGGGAATGAAGTCTGAAGCAAATTGGTTAAGCATTTGTAGAGTTATGGCATTTAGTAATGGCTCTTTGTGCATATACATTGGAACTTTTTTTTTTTTTTTTGAAGGGGGAGGAGATCATATAAATTAGGGTGTTCTGAAGATTGTGAACAGATAAGGAAACCTCTGATAAGGCCACATTTATAAAATTACAGTTCTCTTAAGAACACCAGTGTATTAACTTGGTCTTTATATTAAAGAACAAGGGAACTAAATGCATAAAAGTAATTTCAAAGCAATATTAAGCTTAAAGAAGTCAAAACACTCAGGTAAGAATTTCCCAAAGTTAAGGTTCACCCACAATATTAACAAACCACACTGAACATACATACACTACTATTTTCTATGCCTGATCTCCTTGTTAAATGCAAACTGTAACATATTACTGTTTGTTCTATTAATGAATAACAAAACACATTCAGAATGTTCAATGCATCTCTATTATTGATGCAAGAGAAACTTTAACTTGGAATTTCTTGATTTCTCAGGGTTTCATTTCCTAACTTTAAAACTGCATGAATACTAGTTTTTGCTGTTCACCTCGCTAGTGATGCAGAATGCCCCATTAATAAAATAATAATTACTTATTTAGTCTTAAAAGAAAACTCGAGTGATTAGCTCAACAACTTATGGATCCATCCAGCAAGGCATCCAGCACTCTCAACTTCTACTGAGTTCAGTGGCTATTGTGGGCACTGAGTATCTGACAAGTTCGGGCCCTTCAATAGCTAAAAAATCGGCACACATGGGTCAGAATGCTGGATGTGTAGCGCTTCACTGCACAGCCCAGCCTATGTCACCATGGAGAGCAAACGGAATCCTAAAGGGATGGGAGGGGAAGTGTGACTGTGTTGCCATTGCACATCCCTTGAATGCCATGGTCATGTCTTCTTGGGGATGATCACAGGAATGCCCTGCAAATTCACAAACATTCTCATAGTCCATGGGCAGTTTCACGTGAGGCTGGAAGGGTTGTCTTCCACAGCCCAGTTACAGAGAAACTTGAAGAGGCCAAATGGCTTGAGCTTCCCACTAGTTACAGCTCCAAAATGGAACAGTCATTGGACAGGAGTGGCAACCATCAGAGCAAACATTTCCCCCTTAGTAGAATATCCCATCATACTTTAGGCTGCAAAAGCAACTTAGCCCACTACTCTCCCATGCAGTTGCTCTGCAGAAACCTTCTCTCTGCCCTGTAAGAGAATGGAGAGGGATCCAAATTCATGAAGGGCTACCAAGCAACACTGGTGTGATGTTACTGATATAAACTGGGACCATATAGAACATGGGTTGCAACCAAGGTTCTGTAGGGGCACCAAATCCTATGTCAAGGGGGTCATATAAGGTGTCTAAGACCGGGTTACGGGTTACTGGTTATGATTATGCTGTCTGTATGTCTGTATCATTTTTGTAGTTGAAGTTATGAATATTGGCTGTGTACTGTCTGTATTTCAAA
>NC_133771.1:145217684-145310831 GCF_003597395.2 Chelonoidis abingdonii
GCTGGTTTGGTTTGCCTTAGAGGTGGAAAAACCTCAGCCTTGGGCTGTGACTGCCCTGTTTGAGCAATTGGTCCTGATTTGGCACTCTCATTTGGGTCCCGCCAGAACCACATTGTCACAGTGGTGTAGTCGTGCTAGGATCCACAGAACCAGGTCAATTAAGCTTTGGTTCCTACTGTGGAAAGTTACAGCAAAATGGAGTTTGCAGTCACATGGGCCAGTTTCTGCACACCTTGCTGAGTCACAAGACGTATCGGCCTCCTCTCAATGGGTCAGTTGTGTAGGTGATGGTCCTTAATGGGCCATCAAGCAGGCTAAGCTGAGCAGACACCAGCTTGTCTGGGATCTTTCCCAGAACTGCAGCACCAATTTGAAATACAGACAGTACACAGCCAATATTCATAACTTCAACTACAAAAATGATACAGACATACAGACAGCATAATCATAACCAGTAACCCGTAACCCGGTCTTAGACACCTTATATGACCCCCTTTACATAGGATTTGGTGCCCCTACAGAACCTTGGTTGCAACCCATGTTCTATATAGTCCCAGTTTATATCAATAACGTCACAAGTGAGTGTACAGGTGGGTGCTGCAGAGTGAATAAGGCAGCTATTCAGTAGTTATTTTAGCCTCACTGTGCGGTGGATGATCCGCTGCCTCATTCACTTGTGCAGTAAATTCTACAAGGATTTTAAGACTTTTACCTCGGCTACTATTCACTGTCCAGTACAAGACTTTATTCTGGGCCGGATTCTACAAGGTAGTTAGCTCTCTTTGTAAGATGGATAGCTCCTCTTGTGAGATGCCGAAAGCCATAACCTCCCATTGAAGTAAGTGAGAATTGTGGGTGCTTATCATCTCATGGGATCAGGTCCTTCACTGGAACATACCATTTTAAAGGATTTTTTCAAGATTTCTCTCTAGTGTGGGGTGTAGGAGTGCATGAGCATTAAAATTTCTCTATATTTTTTTTATCTGGACACCATTATAAAGCAGATATATTAGTGAAGAGAATCTCATCCCTCAGGTTGTTTAATAATATTTGCATTTTCCCATTATGCATTGCACATGAAAAAAATAAACGAACCTAACACTCCATCAGAAAAAACTTTAAATATTTAGAGCCACTGGCATTTTGATTTATGGCAGTATTAAAATACTCACACTGTTATGGTTTATTCAAATTAATGACCACAATGAAAACAGCAACAGCAATATATAAAACACTGCTCAGAGAAATTTAGAAAACTGACTGCAGTGCAAAAAACATCTACAATAAAACAAACAGCATCCCAATCCAACATTCAGTCTGTCACAAAATTAATCCATCAATCTAAACCCACCAATTGTTCTCAGTCTTCACGGATGGATAGGTTTTTTTCTCATTATAATATAAGACCTTGGAGCTCCCCAGTCCCTTGTGTGTTAAGGTATATCTCACCAGCAGCCAGGAAACAAGATTCATGAGGATAAATTCTATCTTGTTTACTTGATTTTTTCCCCATAATTTTGCTTTTAAGAATGAAGTGTATTAAGAAAAATCAATATACACAGTGTAAGAAAAATCAATACATATAAAATAATGCAAATCAGTCTGAGCTACAGAATACACAAAAGACCACTGTATTTTTGCAAGTTATGCTGTTTATTTTCACAGTTAATATCAGGAGTGTATTATTATTTATCATGTTTACTACAGTGGTGTCTAGGGGCCAACTGAGAACGGGGCCTGATTCCCAGAATAGAATACTCTCAGCTTTATCTGATTTTGAAGGCTCACTTTTAAGGAGATTTTTATTGTGGCAATGGTTTGAGTTTTTTACAAAGAGTACGCATATTCATCATCACTGAAAAATAACTAAAAGAGTATATTTTGATCTCCTTGGGTTGCATGGACATATCAAAGACTTTCATTAGTCTCAGTAACACAAAGAGCCAAATCCTGTTTGTCATGTTCATGCAAGCAAGTCCCACTGAATCTAATGGGACTACTCTCACGAAACCTCATAAAAGTCAATGGAAAGAGCCCAACTGAGCCACTGGGAGCTGGATCAGACCCAAGATGACCAGGATTTGTCCTCTAGAATATTGATGTTTACTAGCCTATGTTGGTAATGACCAGAAGTCCTTATATTCTGATAACTAAATGGTTTAGCTGAAATGAGTCAGTGGCTGTCTGTGGACATGGGTCACTATACACAAATCTTCCATCGTAACTGGAACTAATGGCCACTTTTCCTGGCAGTCCCAATAGAGAAACCAAGGACTGAATGGCCAAGGAGACTGAACAACTCTCTTGTCCCTTAGAAGGCCCCACTCTCTAGAACGCTCAGGACTGAGGCAAACTGGCAGCAGTTTGGGGAGCCTAGCTCAGTGCTGTATCATTTCTGTGGATAAATAAACTCCACACTTCACAGGCATGTTAATAGCCTTCCAGGAACATTAGCACTTCTGTAATTTTTATAAATGAGTTATTCAAGTAAAATAAACAAACTATCAATTAAAAAACAATGTAGTCAATAAAATGATAAATTAAAGCTGTGTCAGGATTCCACTGATCATTTATAAACAGTGGAATCTCATCTGTTTAATCTCTTTTCTCCTTTAAAACAACCATGTTGAGTGCCCAGATGGGGAATAAACAGGTGATGACTGGTTAAAATGGAGAGTAAGGAAGGGAGACATGGGCTTACAAGAGTGTCAGAGACTAAGACATGGGAGATATCACTCACATTCACTCTCTTCTGGAGATAATTAATTTGATACTGTAAGCTTCTCCCCCTACTTCGTATGTTCTTTACCTTTTTTTGCTTACTCTTCCATCTGTGCCAACCACTGATCTCTTAAGCCATTTGATCCCACAAGAAAGTACTGCAGAGATGTCACACGAGCTGACATAGAAAGGTGTCAATCACACAACCCTGAGCAAGTAAAGCACCAGGGTACCTCCAGGAGGGATTTGCTCCAAGGAATGGCAGACAGAGTTTACACTTCCACCCTCCATAAATCTAGCTCACCCTAACCAGGTCTGTCTCCCAGAACTTGCCACTCACTGTTGAACTGAAACTGACTCTGGGTAACCCCATGGCACAAGGGAGGTTTCAGCCATTTTATATCACAACACTGCTTCCCACCTCAGAGGCCTTCTGCAAGGATCTATTCTGACTTCTTCCAGTGTAGACCCAGGAGTACATTGGACTCTACATGCATAAAAAGTTAAGCAAAACAATTAATTGCATTTGTCTCAGATTAAAATCCTAGAGCAGACTCAACCCATTTCTGTGGTGCTAGAGGGAGTCAGCAATCATGCTATGTGATGGATTTGGGTGAATTTAAATCAGCATGGTTTCGGTTTTGCTAGTGTAACCCACACACCTTCTGGGTGTGGTATTGTGTCCCTCTAATGGCACTGAAACCACTTAAAGCAGGGGTGGCCAACCTGTGGCTCCAGAGTCACATGCAAGCTCTTCAGGAGTTAATATGCGGCTCCTTGTCTAGGCACCAACTCCGGGGCTGTAGCTACAGGCGACAACTTTCCAATGTGCCACGGGGGAGGGAGTGCTCACTGCTCAACCCCTGGCTCTGCCCCCACTCCACCCCTTCCTGCCCCCTCCCCTGAGCCTGCTATGTCCTTACTCCTCCCCCTCTACCCCGAGCCTCCTGCACGCTGCGAAATAGCTGATTGGGAGATGTGGGGAAGGAGGGCGAGGCACTGATTGGTGGGGCTGCCAGTAGGCACGAGGCACTGGGAGGAGGAGGTGGAGTTGATGGGGGGCTGCTGAAGTATTACTGTGGCTCTTTGGCAATGTACATTGGTAAATTCTGGCTCCTTCTCAGGCTCAGGTTGGCCATCCTTGACTTAGAGAGAGAGGGAGAAATTAAATGAGTCTGCTGTACAGCCTTAGCTTACAGCTAGTTGGCTTTTAGCTCATGCTGTAGAGGCTCATGCACTAAGCTCTAGAGGTCCCCAGTTTGATCATGACTACCAACAACCAGGGTCTTGTCAGTGTTACACTAGGGCAGGGGTAGGCAACCTATGGCACATGTGCCAAAGGCAGCACGCGAGCTGATTTTCAGTGACACTCACACTGCCTGGATCCTGGCCACCAGTCCGGGGGGCTCTGCATTTTAATTGAATTTTAAATGAACCTTCTTAAACATTTCAAAAACCTTATTTACTTTACATACAACAATAGTTTAGTTATATATTATAGACTTATAGAAAGAGACCTAAAAATGTTAAAATGTATTACTGGCACGCAAAACCTTACATTAGAGTGAATAAATCAAGACTTGGCACAGCACTGCTGAAAGGTTGCCAACCCCTGCACTAGGGTAAGTGATTTGGTTACTGGAGCTCTTTAAGACAGTTATATATCCGTGTAGGTAAACAAATACTTCCACATGTAAATCAAACATCAGTCATGCTCATGTTTACTCCATTGTCCACATCAAAACTAATATCACAGTATTGTAACCTAAATGGAAATGACTTGCTTTGGGAGCAGAACTAGCAGTTAGTGGAATAAGATTAGACTTGAGGTAGCACCAACTTGCAAAGTTTGTACTGTGTTCCTGATAGCTTTCACTTGTCACTTTTAGTCCGTTTGTCCTGTAGGACAAATTTGTTGACTGCAGCATGATGATGCTTGATTATCTGATGCAACCTCACACTTATAATACAATGGCAAGATATTGTGATACCTCATTATCATGTTGCAATGCCCTTCACGCCTGGGAGGAGCTCCCTGTAAACCTCCGGAAAACTACTTCATTGTTCTCCTTCAAATCCCTCCTTATAGCTATCCTTTGCCCTGATGCCTACCAAAAATTTAACACTGGTTAGGTTGTTACTGTGATGAGACCACAGCCTATTATGCTGATAAATAGCATCTCACTGTTTCCTTGTACTTTCCTATGAGTCTATCTGTATCCATCTGTTGTCTCCTGTCTTACACTTGGATTGGAAGCTCCATAAGGGACTGTCTTTTTGGTCTGTTTTTCTACAACACTTAACACAATGTGGTGCTGGTCCACAGTTAGGGCTCCTAGACACTATGGTAATACAAACAAACAAGAAATCTGCAGAGGGTTTAACAAAATTCCCGACTATCCAAATTTGTGGTCAGGATTTATTGGTGACTCACAGGGATAAATATGGGACTCAAGAATTGGGAATGTGAGTGGCAACTCTGGTTTCAGTTTTGAAAATTTAAGAGCACTAGAGTCAACATGAGTTTTTCCTGAGTATAAACTGCAGGATCAGCCTTAAAGAGAACACAGCAAGTCTAATAAATACTTTGAGTTTCAAGATCTCTCAAAATGCCAAAAAAGAGAAAAATCTAAAAAGGTATCAAGCGATTTTTTGTAATTGTTGGAGAAAGGATTGTGCGTTCATATATGTAGGCAGGCAGCACCAAGCGCACTGGAATATAAACAAAACAGCAATTCACACTGGCAGGCTTCAGCACCATTTGTCCCTCTCATCAAAACCCTAACTAGGATCTTTACAAAGCACTGAGAGAAAACCATAGTGAGATCCATGGGTGCTGAAGCAGTGATCAGCAGCCTCTGAGGGTCAATCCACTTATGCTGATATCTACATTTGAAATTAGGTGTGTAACTATAGATAAGTTTGAACATTTTGTTCTGTATCTTTCTCAAATGCAATAACCCCATTAAAAACTACTTTTCCAAATAAGTTGTTTTAAAACATGAAACACTTCTAATTTGCATCATGAAACCAAAATTTAAGGTTACTTGTCTTCCAAAAGTACCGATTCTGATGACAGAAAGGATAAATTCCAGTATGGATGATGAATTAAGCATATGAACTTCCCTTGCTTCTCTTCCATTAAAGAGGACATGCCACCTATGTAGAAGTGGTGTTTGTAGTGCAATTACCGTTACATTAATGCGTGGTGAATTGCTCAGAGGGATGATAAAAGCGGAGATGGAACTTGATGTTGGAGAGGTTTATAGTTTATGGCACCAATAATTGAAGTCTCTTCGTACTGTACATTCTGCAGGAAAAAAATGGTATTTACAACTTTTTCTTGAAACTCAAGGGATAAATTTCAAAGTGAAACCTTATAGAACAAGCTATGAAAAATGATTCAGTGACCCAAAATAGTATTAAAAGAATGACATGCCTCCTTAGCTATCTGAGTTAGCTACCAGAGGACAGAATTTAAACAATAACTTCCATTGCTTCCTATCAGCTTCTCCCATAATTGTAATGCTGTCATTTTAATTTATGCTTCATAAATAGTCTTGCCTTTTACAAGCCAAAACACAGACTCCTTGCCAAGCCCACACAAACAAACTTGACACAAGAGATTTACTAATTGCTGGAGGAGAAGAAAGGCGGGAACACAACCAGCGTCTCCTGAATTCCTCTCTCTCCCCACCACCAGGGCCAGTGCAACCATTTAGGCAACCTGGGTGGTCACATAGGGCACTAGGATTTGCGGGGCGGCATTTTCTTCGTCAGCGACCACTGCGACCAGATCTTCGGCTGCCCCGGCATTTAGGCGGAGGGAGCTGGGGCAGGAGAGCGCAGGGAGGGCCGTCAGCAGCAAGTAAGGGGGGGAGGGCGGCACGCAGGGGAACTCCCTGCTCCAGTTCACTCTTGCCCCGCCTCCTCCCTGAGCACAGCATGGCTGCTTCACTTCTCCCGCCTCCCAGGCTTGCGGCGCCAATCAGCTTAGGCGCTGCAAGCCTGGGAGGCAGGAGAAGGGAAGCAGCGACGGCATGCTCAGGGTGCAGGCGGGTGAGCTGGGGTGGGGGGGTGCCTCAGGGTGGAGGGGGGGAGCTGACGCAGGGGGGCTCAGGGCAGGGTCTCGGGGACTGGGGAGGGCGCAAGGTGGAAGTTTCGCTTGGGGCGTGAAACATTCTTGCACCGGCCCTGCCCACCACCATTCCTCTCCTGAAAGAGGTGAAGGGAATAGGCCACTCGATCTGCAAAGTTGCACATTACACACTCCCTTACAACTACACTTAGGGTGGAGTTTGCTCAGTACAGAAACAATGTGGACTTACTGCTCCCTGCCCAGTGAAAGCACACCACTCCTGAGACTGATTAGGCAATACACACTCCCAGAGGAGACAGGACGCCATCTGCAATCAGTGCTTAATCTAAGAACACTGGAATGAGCAACAATATAAAACTCTGCAGACAATGCATTTATTTCGTTTTGCATAACATCATACCAAATTACCTACTTCCTTAGTAGCAGATCTACTAGATTCTGGCTGCAGAACAGAGGCACGTGAGAATGGAAATGAGGGTGGGATCATGATAGTTCCAAATTATAACCAGGAATGACCTCAAACAAACGAAATGATAACTTTAAAAATATGCACCTACCGTCACAGAAAGATTTTTTTAATGCAAACGTGTAACATTAGCTAGACCTCTCAGATTAAGTAAGACACATGGAAACCCTTGTGATTTATCAGATGTTTAAAATTCAACCTCTAATAACTAACTCTTTGCATTTCAATTTGGAAAAAGAATTAGCCCTCTGATCTATTTCTCAATAAGGATTAATGCATAAAACAAGTTCAAAAATTAAAAACAATTTTTTCTAAGTCACATAAAAATTGTACTATTAAACTTTGAGTTTAACAAAAAAGCTTCACTGTGCACTGAATTAAACAGAGACTACACATGATAAATTTCTGGTCAAAAGGAAAAAATTTTCCCCAAGAAAAGTTTGGACTTAGGACTTAGAATGGAAACTATCTTCCAGTGCTAACCATACTGAGTCACAGATTCACTAAACTAAGCAATAGTAGGGAAAGTTTCTATTCTTATTTGCCTTTTTACTTTTGGTCAGCCAAAATACAGTTCCAATACATCTGCTAATTCAGCGATAGTTCAAGAACAATACAATGATTTCCTCAATAACCTTAACTATTTCCACATTACCAGCTAGGTGAGCTAGATCTCTGCAGGACCTGCAAACAAATTTTTCCTCCCACTCAGAAGCAAAATTACACTGCTGTCCGTTAAAATGGCTGTTTCTGAATGATTGTCTAGGACTTTTACCTGATTCGAAGCTAACTTCTAGCAGGATGAATGCTCTCAAAGACCAGCACCAAAGAAAGACTGAAAAAATGTATTGTGTGTGTTCTGATCAGCATCTGGAAACCCAAGCAAGACAGGTTATGATTTTAAAGTTTTAAAATAAATAGATAGATTATTAACCCCACTTTACAGGTTTCTTTCCTGATCTTTTAGTCCCAGACACAGAAATGGAACTGCTGTACCTAGATTTTCCTTGGGAGATTTTCAGCCCCAGTACAGACCAGGGCAAACTCTGCTTAACTTATAAAATCTATGTGATCACGACCAAAAGTTATCTGGCGATAGACCCAAAATTGTGTTCTTGAACTATGTTTGAACATTGCTGATAGAGTTTAGGGGCTTTGGCTTGTCCTGTTCTCCAGTGGAGTTACTTTATGCACTTGAAGGAAAACACAAGTCACTAGTCATTTTTCATGACACAATGTTTTCAGATTTACTGGGCAAAGACTGAATGGGCACAAATCATCCTGTTCCCCATTCAGGGTTGTGTCATGTTGACAGAACAGCATGAGGGAGCTTGAACTGCCACTGTTTATGCTATACCTATTCTGTGGGCAGGCAGGCAACATCTACCAGAACTGTTAAGCCAACATTTTTCACAAACACTAAATTCACCCAACACCCCTCTTCCCCCCCATAAAATGTTTAAAAAGTTGTATACAGAGTTCTAATGTAAAGGATCCATAATTAATTGGTTCCTAGGAACCCAACAACAGTTTTTAAGCAAACCTAGGTGCTTAAAAATATAATCCTAAATTTACACTTAGGCTCCTAATTAGATGTTACATGATTTCCAGATGTCCTGCTAACCTGACACATCCACTGACTGCACCTCTGAAAAAACAGGTTACTTATCTGAGAACTTCAACATGTATTTCGGTGCCTACACGGAGGCAGTCACTTCTTTGAATTGTGACTTGGGTATACTAAGGTGCTGATTTTCACAGATACTGAATAAATTTGTGTGAAATTTTTCAAAGAGTTTATTCAGTAAAAAATGCAGTTTAAGCCAACTCGAAACTATTCACAATCACAAATGTGACATGAATAGTTTCAGCCATCCACAAACAGTGGAAAAAGAAACAGAGGAGGCGGTGCTCCTATGGGGTGGGGGAGAAGGAGAGAGAGAGACACTTTATAACTATTAGTCCAATGTTAAGACTCGGGTTTGAATTTCTGCTTTGGAGGAGACCCAAAATAGACTTCTCTGATTCACTAAAAAAATTCAGTTTTGATTCAACCCAAGCTGATTTTTTTTCAGTATTTCAGAACTGCCACTGAAACAAAAAAAAACAAAAACCAACAATTATTTGCCCAGTTTTAATACTGAACATTTACAACTCACTGATGTCATTAAGAGCTGTGGCTGCTCAGATCCTCTGAAAGTCAAGCCCCTAAAACCATGAAGGTACTAAGATTAGACACATTTATCTAGATAGAGATAAACCTAATCTAGGGAGACCCTAGCATGACATATCTGGAAGCAGCCTGTGGAAGGCCAGTTTAAAAACTGCATGTCTCAGTTGCATAGGGAGCAGCAGTGACAGAGACCCCACACAGCAGGACACTGACACTGACCCCTCCCTCCAGGCTGCAGAGATGCTCTCCATACATTCCTATGGTCCTTCACGGAGGAGATGGGGGTGGAAGCAAAGGGTCTGTGAATGAATCTGCTGAATATTCCTCCTCACCATAAAAATGAACATACTGCCTTGCAAATTGAGGATTGGGCGCCTCCTGGGGATTGCCTTTTTTTTCCTTTCCTTCTTTTTTACACTTCCAGTTGTCAATCTTAGTTGCAAGCATGAGAATCTTTGTAGAAAATCATCTTGCAATGATTAAAAGAATTACTTTGAAATCTTACTTACCATATGAAAAGTGAAATATGCATGATGGCAGATGGGCATCATGAAAGAGTTTTTGTTCTGAATAATTTTGATTTCAGTAGCACATAAGCTCTTGTGCAGTTTTCTAAAGCAAGGATTGACAGCTGGAGAACTAATTAGTATAGCTTTATACTTACTTATTTTTATACTGGTTCTTGCATTTGTACATGCGTGTGTGTGTGTGAGAGAGAGCAAGAGAGAAAGGAAGGAAGAGGTAGATATTGACTGGCTAAATGATGATTTTACATTCCTTATAATACAACAGCAAAACCTGTTATCTGTGCTTTTCTATGGCCAGTATGACACTATCAGCTGATTCCTACTGTAACTCTTATAGTGACTACAGTTACCCTGAGGGTGCATTCTGGCCTGTGGGTTAAAATGCTATCACAAAAGAGGTGTGCCTGCAGCTCTTATACTGTAGAGTTCAATAAACAACATTCTAGGGAAATAAGGAAACAACTGTCTTCGATAATCAGTCATTCTTTTAATTTATAAAAGACAGCAGAAAACACTGAACTCTAAAGATGGAAAAATGTGCAGGTGGTAGAAATGCATCTGAATTCTGTCTCAGCTCTTTCAGGGATAGAGCTATGGGAATTTTATCTTTCAAAATAATTTGAAATCTTCAGAACATTATCCTCTGTGGTGTTTCCTAGAAGCTATTCTCTACTAATTTAAGCAAGAACAAACAACACTGAATTTTAATTAGCTGTCAGGTACAGCAGTGTACATTCCATCCCTCCTCCGGGAAATAACTATTTTAGAATCTATGATATAAGAAGCAACAAAATAAATAAAATGCTCCTTGCTATATCCCGGTGAGTGGCAGGAGATAAAGCTAGAGAGAAACTAAAAAATATCATGGTCTGTAAGATTCTGATAGTTTAGGATTCATTTTTAATTCTTAAAGGTAAAAAAAGAATGCTTTATATTTGAACACACATACACACACACAAATGCTGTTTATGAACATAAGCTATTAACAGAAAATGCATGTATCATTATTAAAATTACAAATTAATTAGATATGGGCTCAAGAGACAACATCTGGATACAAATTTTGCACATTCTGAAAGTTTGCTGTTGGGATCAGGGTTCCATTCAACCAATTGAAACAAGAAGGGATATTTTTAAAAGTCAGATATGTATCCAAGTTAAGATTATGAACACCCTTAAACCTGGAAATATTTAGTTCCACAGTTTTGGTCTAGGTCCATCTCTAAAACAAATATAATTTTAAAGAAAACTGAATTTTTTTTCCTCCCATGACCCCAGTCCAAAGTCGACAGCTTTCTTGATCTGATTCTCATGGAAGGTTTGATGACATTATCAAAACCTACTGCAGAACAGGGTGTTTCCATGCCCCAATTTTACAACTATCTACATGAATATAAGAATTGAATGATGGAACATTCCCCCTCTGCCTCCCTCTCTTATTTATCCCTCTCTTCAGTTGGCTGCCCTGAGAACTGTGGGGATGACATCACCAGCTACACCACCATCTGCATTGGGAAGTGGGTTTAAGTGTTTGCAATCTCACGAAAAATTGCAGGAGAGAAACAGACCCCATAGTCCTAGCACATAAATTAATAAAATAAAACAAACATTATGCTTGAATTTGAGAGACATTAGTCACATTTATACCAAGGCTCCTTTGTATCACTTTTGCAGAATAAAGAGGCCTTAGTGTAAGTGAGAATTATGCTGGTAATATTGTAATAGTAGGATTTTGTGTTTGTATTTTGTATAATTTAAAATTTAAAGAATAAAAATAATAATGTAGCATGTATTAAATGTATTAATGTATGATTTGACCATATCCTGCCAGCCACCCTTTTAAACAGCAAAAAAGGAATGGTCTAATAAGCCATTGGTAGAAATGCATCAGCCAGAATCTGTGTCTGGGCTGATTTTAAGGCAGTAACAGACCTTTTAGGGTCACCACTTTGTTGTAGGGTTAGCATTTTAAAACAAGTAAAAGAATGCCAGGGTTGTTTTTGTTTTGCATTGCAATTTGATGTTTCTGTTCAAAATGTTCTGTCTAAATCAGTTCTGTTTTGTGTGTGAATAAGGGTATGGCTACACTTGAAATTTCAAAGAGCTGCCAAGGCAGCGCTTTGAAGTGAGTGTGTGGTCGGAGCGCCAGCGCTGGAAGAGAGCTCTCCCAGTGCTGCACATAAACCACATCTTCTACGGGTGTAGCGTGCAGCACTGGGAGCCTCCCAGCGCTGCCGCCCTGATTACAGGCTTTACAGCGCTGTATCTTGCAGCGCTCAGGGGGGTGTTTTTTCACACCCCTGAGCGCGAAAGTTGCAGCTTAGTAAAGTGCCCGTGTAGCCATACCCTAAGGAATGTGCGTGTTTAGAAGATAAGTGTGAAGGCCATCACCGAACCAGATGTTCTGGGAAGGAACTGAAAACAGACACCAGGGCTCCAGGATGCTGCAACACGCCCCTATTGAAATGTCAGAGGAGGGCAAATTAATGATTCTAAAAATAATACAGGCACCTATCAATGGGAACAAAATAGCTGTAATCAAAACCAGCATAAAATAACTCCCTAAAAAACTTAATTATAAAAACAAAATTAAAAATTAAAAAAACAAGCATTCGTCAAACAATAATTAATTACAGCATAATGGTGCAAAGCTCTTTCGTTCTGCCAAGACATCCCCAGAGGATCATGCCATGACCAACAGAACCCAGCTCCCACCTACCCCGTGATCAACCTAGCTGATCACTAGATTGATCCAGACTCTGGACTGGTAACTATAACCTTGACTAGTGGAGTGTGTGTGTGTCTGTGTCTGTGTGACTGAATGCATATGCCAACTTTTGTATCTTCAATAAACACGGTGTATTGCCTTTTCCCCTGAAAAAAATCCCATGTGCTTCTTAGAAGCATAACAATATTAACATCCAATTCTTGTATTTTGCTAGGACCTTTTTATCATTCCTTACCACAGGCAAAACTCCCACTGAAGGATGGTTCTCTAGGTTTTCAGTTAGAAGTATTTATTTATTTATTTAAACATCATCTCATTTCATCCTTCACTTTGACTTAAGTGTTCGATCACATCGAAACAGGAGCAAGAAAATCTCTTCTCCTTCATATTTTAAATAATAAACAATGACTTTTTGGCATAGGTGCTGGAACTCCCTGGCTTAAAGTGGTTTCAATTATATACAGCAGTGGTCTCCAACCTTTTTGTCTGGCAGGTGCCAGACGAAGGACCATGGCGGCAGTGGAGCATCTCTCGAAATGCCACCAAATTTTTGTGGCAATGCCTCTCGATGACGTCACTTGTCGGCAGCAAGCGGCGTCATCGAGAGGCGTCGCCACCAAAATGCTGCAAAAATTTGGGGGAGATGCCTCTCGATGACGCCGCTTGTCAGCAGCAATTGGCATCATCGAGAGGTGTCGCTGCTGAAATGCCACAGAAATTCGGCGGCATTTTGACGGATGCTCCACTGCCGGCCAGGACACGGGCTCATTTAGATGCTCCCGCAGGTGCTATGGCACCCGCAGGCACCGCGTTGGGGACCCTGATATACAGGGTTTATAGTTGGGATCAGAGTAGTAGCTGTGTTAGTCTGTATCCACAAAAAGAATAGGAGTACTGGTGGCACCTTAGAGACTAACAAATTTGTTGTAAACTTATTTACGAAAGCTTATGCTCAAATAAATTTGTTAGTCTCTAAGGTGCCACCAGTACTCCTATTCTAGTTGAGTTCAGTGGCTCTCAGCACCCCCACTATACAAATTGTTCCAGCACCCCTGCTTTACAGTAAAGAAAAAAATCTATCATTAAAATAGAGAACAATAATAGGCCTAATGCTGCTCTCAGTACACCATAACCCCATTGATTTCAATATTAATATTTCTAACTGTAAAGTATATTAACAGTTAAGCAAAACCATTAGTTAAATCTTATAAATGCCCCTTTATTCTGCTATGGCAGTAAATTCTCACTGAGTGCTTCTCTCTGTTCTCCTTCAAATAGGCCTGCAGCACAACAAAGCATAATGATCTTTCTGAGAGCCAAGAAATCCACCAATAAAAATCAGATAGCAAGCTTTGGTTTGGGATCTTGGAGATTAACTGAGCTGAGCCACTTCTGTGGACCATCCCCATTCTTACTATGCACTCCTGAAGACAGGTGCACAAGGCATTCTCAGAGAGGTTCCCCCCATTATCGAACAGGCTTCCACTAGCAGTTTTCCACACATAGTGCATGGTTTATTTTTTTGGGCAACCTCTTCCAGATGGATCTGAACTAAGGCATCCAGCCTTGCAAACAGTAAGTGATATGTGCAGTGATTACTGCTGTGACTAGGGACAGCCAAATTTTTCCTATCAAAACTCTTTTGACTGAACAAAATTTTTTCATGAATACTGTTGTCTTTCCACAGATAATTTCTCTGAAAGCTTTTCAAACAAAAAATAAAATTCTTCTGGTTTTGGGCAAAAAGGTGAAATGTTCCACAAAAACAAAATAAAACATTTTCCAACCAGCTTCAGCTGTGATTAGTCCCACTGAAGCCAATCATGGCACTAAAACACTTCACCCAACAGTAAATGTTTGCAGGATTTGGCCTTAGGAATGTCATTTCATTTCCTGTTCTTCTGATTGCTTTCTGGGGGTCCAGTGGGTTAGTATTGTGTCAAATTGTGACCACTTATAAAATTATGTATGATTTGACTCGATGCCAGATATTTTGAAAATAAAATAGACCAACAGAAAGCTGTTTATCGATAAAGTTCTTAAAACTTTAGTAAGTAATTAAACTTCTACAAATGGCAAGTGAATTTTATGCTGCAAACCTTGCCAACAGGTGACAGTATTAATCTGATATCAAAGTTCTAGTGGTGCATGACAGTGACACAGTATGACCTAAAATTAAATTTCTTTCTGGAGAAACAAGGATCATTAGAACACATACTGCTTTGAATGTAGAAAACAAAAACTGTTTCAGACAGCCCTTATACCACAAGAAAATGAATCAAGCACCCTCTTATTTCACAAAAGTTCTATTTTCTCCTATCAGCATCCACTTCTAATAAGGTTTCTCAAGAAGTATTTTCCACGTATCTTTTTCCCTCCACCCATTACATTATACTTTATCTGAATGATCCTCCAACTCTCTCTTCATCATTGATTGGAGAGACATAATATATATGTTTATTTTATATTTTCTACCCTTGAAACAGATCATAGCAAATCATTTCACCCTCTTGGACTGTTGCAGTGATCCACTGAAAATGCACAACTTCTATTAGCTTACAGTCAGACAGTCCGTATGTCTGCCATAAAAAATATTATTGTTAGGATCATTCCATATCAGCATCCATTAGCAATCTTTTAACCTTTAATCACCCTTCTGGTTCTCTTACACTAAGTTAAAAGCACTTCCTTCTGTGAAAAGACAATTCTAACCCACAGTGAAACAAAGTTAAGTATTAGAACAATAAGAGGTAGATAGCATGTATAGAAACATTTTATACACAATCAAAACAAAAAACTAGTTATATAAATCTCTATTTCAAACTCATTTATGCTTAAAAATATAGTCCTAGAGCATTCTATGGTAAACATCCTCCTATAAATTCAGCCAAAAAGTTGCACGTTCTTTGGCAAATAAAAAACAAGTTTCTTTCAACTGACTACAATTCATTGCACCCACCAATATTTCAGAAATTATTTATTTAGCAAAAAAACTCATAATTTTCCTAATTTGTTGTTAAATATCTTTCCTTTCTCCGATACCTACTCTAATATACAGTCCTGCAAAGACTTATGCAAGTGCTTAACTCTACACAAATGCTTAACTCTATACAAATGTGTCATTGAAGCCAATGGGGCTACTCCCATGCTTAAAATTAAGTGCATACATAAATATTTGAGGACTGGGGCCTTCAATACTAATCCTGCTTCCAGTGAAGTCAATAGGAGCATTATAGCTGAGAGACAAACAAAAGACTCAAAGTCCAAAAATTCCCTCCCTGACTTTGAAAAATCCAGTTTCCTGACTGGTCCTCTGGTCAGGTGTTTGGTTCCCTTTGTTAACCCTTTACAGGTAAAAGAAACATTAACCCTTAGCTATCTATTTATGACAACCCCCCTTTGGCTTTCCTACAACAGCACCCACTACGATCCCCACTTTCTCTTAGTGAAGCAGAGATATTGCCACAGGCATCACCCCAAAGCACATATTTACATCCAGCCACAGAGAGCAAGTGAGCTTCTGTAAATACAAAGTTGTGCTTTTTCCCATCTTCCTGGCAGCTCTTTCCCCAACAGTCACTTATTCCAAAAAGAATATCTAGCCACTTTCCTGGCACCAAGAGATCAAGAAATTCACTGCCAACTTTTACACCTTAATCTTCAAATCCCACAGCAGTGCAAGAATGAATGAGAAATTCTTCTAAGGCTCATTTTCCAAGCCCTTCCACAGCTACTAAAGGGGCAAAACTGAGCAAAAGCTATCATGGTTCAGCTGTGTGAAAGACTTGGAAATAGAGGTCATACATGAAGAGTTCTCAGTCTCAGCAGTGAGAGTACAGGGGAGAGTGTTCTGGAGGACTGCAGGATATCGCAGGCAACAAACTTTGCACAAGAGAAAGCAGTAGGCTACAGGCATTAAAGATCAGTTTGAATGCGCTGTAGTAGCAACAGACCCATGACAGTGCAAGTGCCCTATATACCATGCCTCTGGACTGGGAGGAGGATTGTGTCCCCAGTCCACTGCAACCATTCCCTTGCACATGCAGGGATTCAGAAAGTTAAAGCTGCTTTAGCTACAAATTCAGCTTTTGGAGATGGACAGTGAAACAAACACTGAAACAAAGCAATTTTTTAATATATGCCCATCACACCAGATTGTCATACAAAAGAGGGAAAAAATGACAATTAACAGTAATACACACAGCTAGCTCAGCACAATTAGAAAAGGTCCTGAAAAGGCAAGAAGGTACTTAATTCCACATCTCAGCATGGAGTAATGTACTCTCCTAAGAGCCACCCCAATAGTCCTTTACATTTTGCCAGTGCAGAGAATGGTAGGAACAGAAATAAGAACAGGAGTACTTGTGGCACCTTAGAGACTAACAAATTTATTTTGAGCATAAGCTTTCTTGGGCTACAGTCCACTAGCCCACGAAAGCTTATGCTCAAATAAATTTGTTAGTCTCTAAGGTGCCACAGGTACTCCTGTTCTTTTTGCAGATACAGACTAACATGGCTGCTACTCTGAAACCTGTCACAAGCAGAAATATATCTCATTTGTCCCAAATTTTCTTGGAGAGCGTGAGTTGAGTAAATGAAAAACCATTTCTTCCTCTCTCAAAGAACTGATGATCCTAAAGTCTTGTTCTCTGGTTATTTGGTAGCCAATGGTTTGGGAGAGATAGGGGGGGGCATGTCTGAGCAATGCCAAGTGATTCCCCTCCAAATCCACAGGAATTTGCTCACATTAGCTAATGCTGACAAAAACAGCATCAGCTTATTCAGTCTCTCACTCCACTCTCTCAATGGGGGCCAGAAAATAAATAAAGGCAGAGAAGCAGTTAGGGACTGGTTCCTGAGAAAGCCATCCTGCTGTAGAAATGGGGGCCTGAGGAACAGTGGGACTCAGCACAAGATATTATCAAGTCTCTGCAGATAATCAAAGATCTACTGGATTTCCTACAAAATCTGAGAACATCTCTGCGTTGGGCAGTCTACAATCCTTCGTCCCCAAGGTGTAGAAGGAGGCTGGAGCCCTGTTCCACATTTCTGCTTATGGGATGATTCAGATTGCAATCCTCTTGTAGATTTTTCCCTTGAGTGTACAATTTGGCCCTTAAATGTGAAGGTAACTAGAACTCTACCTCTTTGAAGAAAAAGAGTAGAAAACTACATAATCAAGCAAAAGAATTTCCTGGAGATAACCTGATAGGTTGTATTTTACAGTTGACTAAACACTGTAGTATAAAAGTAGGTCACTGAGTTATGGTTCGTAATTTGGGCCAACCAAACATTTCACCCTTGGGAGAACACTACATCCAATTCAGCTGGTTGGCTGCTGCAGTGAGCTAAGCCTTATGTTTGTTTGTTTGTTTAATGAAGCCAGCTCCTTAACTGAGGGGTTTTGCCTACATATTGGTTTTCCAAGAGAATGGTGAAGTGATTCAGGAATGGAAGTTTAAAGACAATAATTAGCAGAAATTCAAGAAAATAAACAACGTACTACATTTTCAAATCCTACACAGTAGAACTGCAGTGTTACGAACACCAGAGTTAAGAACTGATGGATCAACCATGCACCTCATTTGGAACTGGAATTGTGCAATCATGCAGCAGCAGAGCCAAACAAAAAAGCAAATACAGTACAGTACTGTGCTAAACTACTAAAAATATAAAGGGAATTTTAAAAAAGATTTGACAGAGTAAGGAAACTATTTCTGTGCTTGTTTCATTTAAATTATGATGATTAAAAGCAGCATTTTTCTTCTGAATAGTAAAGTTTCAAAGCTATATTTTTGAAAGAACAACCATAATGTTTTCTTCAGAGTTATGAACATTTCAGAATTACGAACAATCTCCATTCCTGAGGTGTTCATAACTTTGAGGTTCTACTGTACTCTATAACAAACTTTCTATTACAAGAAATGAAAAATTACATTCATGGAGCATTAAGGTTGTGGAAGTAGAGCAAGAACTGACAGGGATTTGAAGGGGATTTCAATGCAAACAGTCCCTTCCGTGAGCAAGAGTCAGGTTAGCTGTAACACTAATAACGCGAGATTTGTAGAAGCGAGGATTGTGCGAGGCAAGTGGGAAAGAACTGTGTGAGAAGTGTTGCAACGTTGTGTTAGATAAGTATGGAATGTAGACTATAGCCTAAATAGAAGTGAGAAAAATAAGATATCAGGATGACCTATGTATAAACAAAATGCAGCTTTTGCTCATTATTGTATGTAACAAAAAGTATAAATGCTTGCTGTAATTGTTTACCTGTACAGAGACCTGTTTAGCTCTCTCCCTCCACACAATTGCTAGAGAAAATAAAGCATATCTGACTTGATGCACTCAACCTGAGAGTAAGGGCTCTGTTTTTCTCTAACAATTTGGGGCCCATCCAGGATGGCAATGCCTACTGAGACAGCGGAAACTGCTGCAGATCGTTCCCCTTTGAACCCCATGGCACCACAATAGAGGTATGAGACCTTTTGAAATCTCTACTGAGGTGTCGGAGGAGGACTGTCTGTGGGGCCGTTTGTCCCTGTTGGGCTTACGCCATCCGAACTTATTGACTGTGCAGCAAGATCAGATGCAGAGTGGTACTGGGGAATTGTTTGCCGCCCCCAATAAGGTTAATTTGAAATGGTACTGAGGACTTAGTTCGCCACCCTCAATAAGGTAGTTGTATGCGGTACTGGGGACTATAGTTTGGCCACCCGCAATAAGGTTAATGCATAAGGTTAATGCACCGGTACAGAGCGGTTGTTACCACCTCAAAAAGGAAAGTGTATTGAGTCTGGACATAAGGTAAAGATGCATCATGGTATTTAGAAATAGAGGCCTTGGGGGGGGGCGGGGTATACCAATGTGAATGAGAGTCACCGGAACACGCCCAGAGTATTCTGCGAAGCTGTAGGCTCGTGACCAGAGACACTCTAACGCAAGCCCGGTGACTGCACCTAGTGGACCGGTAAAAAGGTCCTGACTAAGGTGACTCCCTCTGCCTGGTATCATCCGGCAAGGGGCCTGCCCGGGTCTAGGATTGTGTGAACCCATCTTCTCTCCCCCTTTCCTCTCTGCGTGAGCCACTGACTGGTCTGACCATCTCACTAGAAGCAATTAAAGTAAACAGCACCATCTCTCTGAGACTAGCCTATGCTCTTTGCTGAAGGGGGGTGAAGGAGGGTCGTGGACATCCTCGTTAATTTTTTCTGTGTGAGTGACCTGTGGTGCGATACCCTTAATTTATGAGCTGCTAGTGGACAGGGCGCCCACCCTGTGTGTGAAAGATTGGAAAATGGGTGGGGGACAGTCTAAGCATTCCCCCTCACCCCTTAAGGGTACCCCAGCATATTACATGTACATACATTATAGGCCGAGAACCTGCAGCTATGTAGACAATTGGAATCACCAAAAAGCCTCGGACACACAGTGGGAGCAAGTTATCTATTGAGGAAAGGAATGGGTTAATTTGAAATTCAGCTTGGCCCAGAGATAAAGAGAAAGTTGCTTTGCGTTCAAGGGCAAGAATTGACACACACTGTGCCAAGCATAGAAAACAACAAAGTTTAGAGGCTGCAGAGATGGAAAACAGACAAAACAGCAAAAGAAGGAGCCAAGCTTCATGTCCCTGGAGCCAACGTGGTTTGGGGACGCTGAGGAAGCCAGAGTCAGCTGGCCTGGACTGGAATACCAAGAAAAAGTCTCTGACAGGGATGCCCAAAAGACCCCCAACCCTCCCTGTCTCTCCTACCCCCGGGCCCGGCCAGCCCAGGCAGCTTGTTTGTGAGTATGAAAGTGGGCCAGAGTTTGAGCATTAACACTTCTTTCTTCCTTTGAGTGACATGAAAGCAGTTCCCGCACTCACCGCTGTATTATTAGTTTATTAATAAAACTTTAAAATTCAGTCACATGGTGTATTCCTGTATCTTACCCCTGAACAGTCCTGCGGTCTCAGACGGATCACCCGAGATCCTAAGCAGATTGATAACAAATATCTGTCACAATTTTGGTGGAAATTTGAGTAAGGGGGGGAGCCCTGCAGAATGCACACCATCTATTTGTTTTGCCCTTGTTATTTTATGTTTGCTTTGCTTGGTACTGTTAGTATTATATGTTAAGAATTGCATGATTTAAAGGTGTAGTCTCTCAGCCGCAGTAGCTTTAGGAACCGGAGAGGGGTTTAGTATTCCTCTCTCCAACTGAAAGCATAGATAAATTGAATAGCTAAGACTCCAATTGGCCATGAGCCTTGCCAGGTGGCAAACCTCACGAGAGAAGACTCAGGTAGTCTTGTGAGTAACAATGTTTAAGGGAAGAGACCAGAAAGGGTTGGTGCTGGTTGAGGAGCCCACCTCCTTGCTAGATTGGTAGTGGAACAAAGCTGGTGACCATAAAAGGGATGGTTCAGTGAGAAAAACAGGATTGGGCCCAAGTGGGCAGGCAACAGAGAGACTGGAAAACAGGTTGGAAATTTGGAGGGCATAGTGAAAGAAAAGGAGTAAATAATGACAGGAATGGGAAATTAAAATTCCTGGAACAATAACTGGAATGGTAAAATCTGAGTTGAATGGGTGTCATTTTGGGAAATAAGGAAGTGATTTAAGGAAAAAGAATGAGATGTTAACTCTATAGTTGCTAGAGGAAATCAAGCACTTGAATTTTTGTAAAATGCTAAAGAAAATTCCTGCTTTCTTTGCAAACATTTCTTTGGAAAAAGGCCCATTTCTTCTTCAGAATGGCTGCAAAGAAACCAGGAATTTTCTTATCAATTCAAATGCACAAAAGTGAGAAAATTAGAAAGTTAAAGTGTGAATCTGGCAGGAGAAGGGTCCTTTTACACATTAGAATAGTGTAAATTATTATCAAGTGCAGAATCTTAATTCTCAACAGATTGGTTCCTGTGTGTATTTACTGTTACATATGCTCACTTTCATAGCAACAATACATTTTTACTACTTTTACTCCTGTTTGCATTGCATTACCAATACAGCTATAAGAGAGTGAGCTAGATGCCCTTCTGGCTCATACATAAGAATTATTATCTACATTCTAATTGCTGAACCAAATTCTGTCTTTCCACCTATGCAACACCATTGAGAGGGCAACAGATGTAATTTCAGTGGCGAATATAAAGACATTGGGATTACGCTGGTGCCACATGGTTCTAGAATTGGCAGTTAGTAATATCCTTTTACTTATAAATTGTTCAGATTTGGTCTGGAATTTACTGAGACCATAAACATGGAACTCGCACAATGCTGTTTTAATAGTCACCTTTCAGGGTAGAACAGTACTCTTAGGGTGAGAGTCTGTGCTGAGCCTCTAACAGAGCAGTTCTGAACTCGCTACCCAAGCTTAATCCACCTTTGCACTCTCCTGACCCTGGGCTGCTCTGACCCCGCTATAAATTATTCAGGCCTGGGGGCATGAACAGCCTCCCGAGGCTTCTCTATGGGCACGCTGCTGCCCAGAATTTTTACTGTGCCGCATGCTGTGGATCTGACACCAACATACCACTTCAACTCCAGCCCTGCTCCTGGCACACCTGCTATGAATTGTCTTTGGGAGACAGCTATGACTGTCTTCTGCAATGCCTGCTTTGGGAGAATTCTCCACCAGCTGGATATAGGGCTTTTAGTGTACCTGTATGCCCCTCTGGTCCTTTTATGAATCATAAAGGAGCCAGAGTGGGGGAGAAAATCTCACCCTTAGACTTCTGTGGTATCACTGATTTGACCACGTTGTACACTATGTGCAGTGAGGGCAAGTTCTTGTTTCTATGGTAACCATAAGTTACATGGGTGAGAGAATGGAATTTCTGCCCAACATTTTGAAGAGCTAATACAAAGGCCCCAAAATGAACATTATCCAGATATGTGAAAATGCATATATCCAGCCACCAGCCCTGGTAGCGCCACCTTTCCGGGAGCTGCTGCCATTATTGATTTCACCTAAAGATGTGATTTATTTTTTCATCTGAACCAATCTTCATTTTTGTTTGTGTGAGAAGAGAAATTAATCTGATTTAGTTTGTAAATTTGTGCTAAAAATGTCCCCTTTTTAATGGCTGCATTAATTATCTGCAATGTGGAAGAGCGGCTGCCATGGAATAAAATGCTTTCTGGAGCATGGATGTAGCAGCCAAGCTAATATATTATATACACCACAGAAAATAATTTATAATTTCTTAGAAGCAACATGTTTTATGGTATACTGCCAGGGTTCTGGCACTGTGTTCAAGGGATTATATGGGTGTGAGAGAGAGCAGAGTTTGACTCTCAGTATGGATTAAGGATGCTGCTGGGTGAAATTAATTCCATATAAAAATTATGTTAGTTTGGGAAAAGCATAAATCTTGCTCCTCTATTTGTCATGCTTTTCTAAGCGAAAGCACCACAAACCAGGATGCTGACATTTCAAATGGCAAACACTTTTGTGTATGAACAAACTCAGAAATATGTATTAAGTAATGCTACCCTTTGTCATATGTTGCTTTGGGGAAGAACAAAATAGGAGCTGGTTTTTTTATACTCATTTTGACGTCCTGTATGAGGAGTCACCACAGAAAAGAATCAATGTGTGGAATGCATAAGGGGGTTGCAGTACTTTATGGTTCATGATTCAATATGTTGTGCCCCAGCTTTTCAGCTGTAGCATATCACCTAGACTACACCATGCCCAAAGCTAGTCATAGTATATTATGTCACAGCTGAAAAACATGTGAATCACGTCTATGATTTCACCAGGGCAGTACACTTTTGATACTATATGCCTCAAATTGCTACACAATCCAGTCACATTCTGAATAGATAATGTACATTGTATTGTGTTCTTTCATGATGCTTTGAAAATCTAGGTGAATAAGGGCCAGATCCTTCAGCTCTTGTTCACGAGTAGTACCAGAAAAGCCAATGGAACTACTCATTGGGAAAGGGTTGCAGGACTGAACTTTATCTTTGCAACAGAGTATTACCAAAGTCTTGACACACATTATCCTGTCCTAAATTAAGCTTACACCACATACAGAGCTACATTCCTCTCATTCCTTCCTCCAACTATTTTTTATATTTACTGTGTATCTTTAAATGCAGAATTACATTTTTATACTGGACTATTCAAATTTTTACTTTGCTATTGGGATAAAAGACTAATAAATGGAAATATGTCCTGAGACATAACCTGAGTTTGAAATCCAAGTATTGGATAACTTTTTATTTGTCTTCATCAGCATGCAAAACACTTAAAACAGATTTTAGTACACCTGATGTCTTCTTTCATTAAGATTTAATGTGCAGTGGTCACATTTATATATTTCCAATTTTGCCTTAGATAACTGTGTAAGGTAACCACATTATTTTGAATATTCCCTAAGTATCCCTAAACAAACTAGGGGGGAAGACTGGAAATAAAAGTTATCTAGGGCACCTGGCAACTTTTTAAGGGTGACCACTGTAAGACATTGGACTATTTACATTTCTTAAGGAATGTTATATTTGGAATAATTACTATTTATTACCAAACTGGTTACTACTTTATTTTTACCAACATCATAAAAAGGTAATCATGTCAAACCCTCCACATTAGTAGCAGAAATGGCTACCCGGTGAAATGCCCACACTACCTACCTAATCCATGTGGCTCCACTCAGGGCAAGTGTACTTTGTCTTAAACTTTATCACACTGGACATGCTGTTACAGTGTGTAAATGTTAGTGTTTCCAGAAGCCAATAGTTTTCTTAATTTCCAGTAACAGAAATATAACTACACTGCAATTACAGGGGACTGAGGCAACCTCATACACTTGCAGATATCTGTGTATCATCATTTATTATTTGTTAAGCTCAGTGGCGTACAATATAAAGTAAAAGACAAGGTCCCTGCTCCCAGTGAGTTTTCATATACTAAGTATCATTTCAAATATAAGTTAAAGCCAACTGTAAGCATATGGTTTTCTGACAAGGAAGCAACAATAAAATGAAGTCTCTAATATTTACATGATAATCGGCATATAGGAGAAATTATCAGGGTGCCTCGATTCAGTTAAAACAATATTCCAAGACACAAAGAGCCTTGTTTCTTTATAGCTATTGATTTCTCTACATAGGCTGCATACTGAAAAGGAAAGTCTAAATCTTTAATGCATCACTCTGTGTGTTCAGAATGATATCTTGGCATATATGGGCTGAGATAACATAACTTACTTCACTATCATAATTTTCTTCAGTATCACATTTCTTGTACTCAACTGAAGCCAGTTAGGATGGGGAAAAAAATCAAAAAGCACTGCTGATACTTTATGTTTAAATCCTTGTTTTTCTTCTCTAGGTCAACAATAAAAAAATTCAAATTAGATAAAAAAAAAAACAGACCTAGTTTCTAGTTTCTATATAACACACTTGAAAATTCTCTCAGATATTCTTTTAAATTGTCCTCTCTGCTTTGAATAACAAAGAGAATAATTTTCCATGTATCAGCTAAAGGTCAAACAAGCATACTTTAGTGCTTTTCTCTCAAGGTTTATTTAGGCATTACTTTTCTTTTCTCCCTGATGTTCTGTAATCTTATTATCAATTTATTCCTTTTCTCTGATATGCACTTAAATGAATGGCTGAGTTCCCACACAGGAGATTAGGTTTGCTGTATATTTCAACAAGAAAGCTTTATCTTGATAATGATTATTATCTACAATGCATACAGTAAATGCTTGCAAGACATTCCTTCTTCTCCCCCACCCCTTGTAATTGTTTAAGTGCCTACTAATTTTGTAAATAAAAACATTGAAATGAAATTTCCAAAGATTTTTTAAAAGTATTAAAAGGCATTGTTATTGTTTTGTAATAATTATTGCAGAGGTTTACATTTATGCACTTTATAGTCTACTTTGCTTTCTTTGATTAATTTAGAATACTTAATTTTTAAAGAGAATAAAAACTGACCAAAAAGTTTTTCACAATTATTTTTTTTCCAGTCTAACAACTACAGGAAAGAAGCATACTGGACATAATTGGACTAAACAAATTCAAAAATCAGGAAAAGAAAGTATATATGATTTTGGACTATTAGATATCAATATACATGAATATGAACATTCCTCTCTTTTGCCCTAAAAACTAAGGGAAAACATAGATTCATGTATTGTATATATGGTAAGTATACATTATTTATATTTGTATGTTTAAAAATTTCAGTGGTTACACTAATCCAAAATTATATTAAAAGATCACACCCCTATCCTTCTGTATTGAAAGCAGCAGCAGTCATTCTATATCAAATTTTAGTCAGTAGTATTCACCATTTTAAAAGATTTTATTTAAGCTGCACAACATATTCAGTGCCAAAGATATTTGTCACCAACTTGCTTTGTTGATCTCTTCCAGCAAAATATTGATAGTGCCACTGTATTCTAGTCACTTGCTGTTTGGTTTTAACACTAGTTCCTACTATTTTCACCATCAGCTTCTAAACATTCTTTTCAAAAGTAATAATCTAGATCTGGTGAAAACTGAACAGCTTCTTACCATTCTGATCCAATTTTTTCCCCTCTGAAGTCCAGCAGCAAGGAGCTGTTGCTGATGCACTGCTTACTAGAGACACCCGAGGCTTTGGAGGCAGAGAATGTTTTATGTGGTAAAAATGTATCACCACCGATTATATTTCAGTCCCTCAATTGCTAGCCTTGATGCTTTGGAAACCAGCCAATCCAAGCAATAAAAGGGAGGTTTGCAACAAGAAGTCTCAGAATTTTCACATGGCATGGTTCATAAACTATCTGTGCCTCTACTACATTGTTTTTATAGCTGCTAAATGATAATTAAATCTTGGGCTCCCTCTTTCTTCCTCCTCTCTTACAAAATGGGATTCATGTATTGTTCACAGATGGAACTTTAGCGCTAGCTAGAGCTAGGCATAGTGTACACATGCACTATGCCAGATTACACACACAGCTCTGCCAAGGTACCTGCATCCTGACTTGCAACACCCTGTTATTCCAAACATGGACATTTCCTCAGCCAAAACTCTTAACTGTGCCACAAAGCATGATGGTTTTTTGATCTAGACAAATGCCCACTTAAGACAAGCATGAGACCATCATCTTTTACTTATAGCATTAATTTCAGTATACATTTCTCTTAGTGATGAGGTCAGCTGCAGGAAGATAAAGCACCATAGAAACTTTAGGAAGCAATAAACTCTTGGTAAAAAGGAAAACATCACAATTTCCAAACAACTTTAGCCCCAAGTTCCCACTTCTCCCTGAGGAATACTATAAGGGGGAGAGCCCTGAACAGAGCTAAAAGGGGGCCATATCATAAGCATAATTCCTAATTCTGAACCTTAGAGTCCAAAATGTGGGTGCCTGCATGAAACCTCCAAGCTTAATTACCAGCTTGGATCTGATAGCACTGCCACCAGCCAAAAATTTCCAGTGTTTGGCTCACTCTGGTCTCCCCAAAACCTTCCCTGGGGGGACCCCAAGACTCAGATGCCCTGAGTCTTACCACAAAGGGAAATAACCCCCCTCCCCTTGTCTTCTCTTTACTTCCTCCCCAGGCTTCCCCTCCGTGCGTTATCCTGGAAGATTACTGTACTTAAACTCCTTGAATTACAAAACAGAGAGGGCAATTTACCTTCCCCCCTCCTTCTTTTTCCCCCTCCCAGTCGTTCCCTGAGAGAGACCGTAATCCTGGCACAGGGATTTCTATCCCCTAGAGCCTCACTTAGAAAAGAAAATCCAACAGGTTTTAAAAAGAAAAGCTTTATATAAAAAGAAAGAAAAGACATAAAAATGCTCTCTGTATCAAGATAACAATATACAGGGTCAATTGCTTAAAAGAAAAATATGAATAAACAGCCTTATTCAAAAAGAAATACAATTTAAACATCCCAGCAACTACACACATGTAAATACAAAAAAACAATAAAAGCCTATTGTTTTTCTACCTTTGTACTCACAACTTGGAAACTGAAGATTAGAAGCTTGAAGATAGAAAGATCCCTCTCATAGCCGAGAGACAGACAAAAGACACACACAAAGAGACACACACCCAAACATTCCCTCCCTGAGCTTTTAAAAATCCGGTTTCCTGATTGGTCCTCTGGTCAGGTGCTTGGTTCCCTTTGTTAACCCTTTACAGGTAAAAGAAACATTAACCCTTAGCTATCTGTTTATGACAGCCCTGAACAGAGCTAAAAGGGGGCAGTGCCATCTCCATGGAGTGTTTCTTCCTTGAAACCAACAGAAGCCTCAGGGAAACATCTGTGCAGGGTTGTGACTCTGTTGATCATTTAAGTGCCCAAATTTGCTTTAAATTTATTACCACACCCATTAGTTCGGGCAAGTTATCCAGTCCACCAAGGCTGCTTGCTGTATTCATTTGGCCAATGTGATATAATCAGATTCTGCAGAATCCAGACCTTAATTTTAAAAAAAAGTAAGTCTCTATACCTTATACTTGTGAGGAAATTTTCCTAAATGTGATCTAAGTGTAAAACTGGATAGTGCTGTCTGTCTGAGTGTACAGACAAACAGCCTGAAACAATGGCTCTGAGAACTCCTAATCCCCCCATAATCTCAGTGGTGTGCTGACTCTAAAGCCTACCAACACCACTTTAAAATGTCAGCATTACTATTTGATTACTCATCAGTTCAGCAGATGAGATGGAGCTACAGAGGGAACTGGCTGCAGCGATGGAACTGCAGATGAAAGAAGCAGCAAGAAGCACAAAGACACGGAAACAAAGTCAAAGTAAAGGAGACTGAGAAAGGAAGAGAAAATAGAGGGCAATGGTCCAAATTTGTGACTATATTTTTCCCATTGAGTGATGCTGAACATAACAATACAATTTTTAGCAACTAATAAATCATAATAATAACTAAAGGCCAGATTCTGCCTCCTTTACATTGAGCAGCACTTTACTTTGCAAGTAGTCCCACTGAGATCTCACCTAAGAGCCACATCCTGATACTTACTCATGCAATTCATACATCAAAATCAATGAGACTCCTCAAGGAGTATGGTACTACTCCATGTGAGTAAGAGTTCAGGAGTCTAGCCTTACATGTTTAAAGGGATGTTCTATTGTGAAAAGCTGCTGCATCCACAGAACCTCAAAAACTCTACCTGTTCTGTAAGAAAGGGAGTCGTTTTACAGGAAATCAGGATTAGATTCTGTCAGTCGTCCCTCATACTGAGAAGAATATTCATCTGCAAAGATTCCTATTTAAATCAATGGGACTATGTTCCAGCAGTAAGAGGCACTCAGATACTACAGCGATGAGCATGGTATAAGAACCTCTACAGAACAGACTACTTACGGAGTAAGGCTACTCAACAGGAACGAGAGGGGGTCCCTAAACATTTAGTTACTACATAAAGATTATACTTTGCCTTTGAGCAAATCTCCCACTAACGTATGTGAGCTGTGTGTTGTGAATTGAGGGTAGAATGCAGCCTTACATTTATATGCCAGCTCATGGACCATAATTAAACATGAAATTAGGCTCTCTGCACAGAAGGAGTTGATTCCACTAGTTTAAATCAAAACATAGAGAAGTCGTCAGGGGAATTGTAGTCATCTAAAAGACTCATGGAGATTTTTCCCCCCCAAAACCTTGCAGGGAGTTTATCCCTTCAATTAGTTAAATACAAAATTGATTACAAAATAAATGAAATCAAATTGAGAAAGATAACTCCCTCACATCTACCTGATGTGGCTGAAATTATAGCGGCATAGCAGCGCCACTCTAGTTAAGGCTGCGTCATGACTTCTGTTTAAAGGTCGACCTTAATAAGTCTGCTAAAATTGACATGCTCAATCAGATTCCTTTGAAATTTGATGTGGCTCAGGAAGGTGCATGATAGGGTTAGTCATCCAAATTTGGGGCCATTTGATTTAGGGGTTGTGGAGAAATAAGCCCTTAAAATAGTTAGTTTTCAAAAAAAGTTTCTAGGGGGAAACCCTCCCCTCCCATCTAAGGGCTGGAGATCAAACTATTGATGTGATGTGGGTCAAAATGACTGAGTTTTACCCAGGTAGTGCATGGCCCCACTAAATCATTGAGGCGCCAAACTGAGAAGAGTATTTAAGAAAATGTACTTCTTTTTTTCTTTTCTTTTCTTTCTTTTTTTTTTTTTTTTTTTTTTTTTTTTTTTTTTTTTTTTTTTTTTTTTTTTTTTTTTTTTTTTTTTTTTTTACAGGGCACATGCACTAGTACAGAAAAATGTCTAGAGGGTTTCCATTCTCACCATTTTTTATGCTTTAAAGATAAACTCTTCTATGTGCTCTAAAATTTGAACAATTACTTGGACTGCTTGAAATATGGTGTGCTTCATGGGGGACCCCTTAAAAGACCCAAGGATCCCTCAAAACACCACTTTCCTTCTGTTGCCTTTTAGTGTTAAATTGAGAGGTACTAATGACCGGATGAATCACAGATGTCATTGATATGGATTGCTGAGAACTCACCCTTCAGTTTACATAGTTTAGGATAAAGTAATCACAAATTCCCACCTAAAACAAAAGGAGTTTTGGCCTGAGTAGCCAGAGGTTGCTACAATTTCAGAGTTGTGGGTGGAAATTTTATTTTGGCAGGAATGTAATCAAAGTCTTTAGGGAAGAAATTAGACATGTGAGTGTTTCCTGGGCAGGGAAGGATATTAGGGGGAGGAGCAGTGGGTTTGAGGCTACAGCGAGGGGTGGGAGTTATGGGGAGGGTAGAGAGGTTGGAGACTCAGGTGAGGGAGGCATGGGAGTTAGGGAGAGTGGAGGGTTTCTGTCAATCCCACATTCTCCCCTCTCATGCAGATCTAGGAGGCTCTTGCCCCCCCACCCCCGAGGAAGATCTGAGTTCCCTTCCTCATATGAGCCCCTTTTGCCGCTCCGTGTGTGTGGCAGGATCTGGGGGGTCCACAGCCATCTACAGGGGCTGGACCCCCCACCCTCCCTCACACACACCCTTCCTCATGTGAGCTGGGTTGTGGGAAGGGAGGAGGGAGTACTTGTGCTCTACAGAGGGTTTGAAGACCTCTCCCTGCTGTGAGCCAGGATCTGGGAAAATCCTGCCCCTTTGGGTGAGCATATTTCATGCATATCACAGGTTTAGATGGGGTCACCAACTGAGAAGAATGGAGCAGTTCACGTCTCATCACTGTTGCTTCAGACTGTATTCATGTTCAAGGGGGTTCTCATTCAGCTGAGAACTTGGCATTGACAAAAATGGACCACTTCTACTCCTGAGGGCATTCTGTGCCTAAAAATTCTCCACCAAAAATGAAAAATTCTGTGCACAATATATTAAAATTCTGCAAGTTTTATTTCTCAATAAATAAATGCAAAGGCTCCAGCATAACAGTGAGGAGCACAGGCCATGGGCTGTACGAAGGTGGGAGATCACCCTTCATCCTCCCCACCTCCCACCCCCCCAGGACACAGAGTCAATGGTGAGGCTGCACCCAACCCTTACACAGCACAAGGCCTGGTCCTGCCCCAGAAACACTAGGGGACCCAGGCCCTGTCCCTCTGTGCAGGCACACCAAGGGTGGATGGTCAGACTCAGCCAGGCAGGATCCAAATGTGGAGGGGCTCAGTATGGGGAATCCAGGGGTGGAGTGAGAGGATTCTGTGTGGGACAATCTGGGTGTAGGCAGCGCATTGGGGGGATCTGGGTTGCACAGAGGCTTGTTAGGGGTGGGGGTTCCAGGTACAGGGGCAATGGGACTCTGCAGATGAAAGTGGTTGGGGTTCAGCGGAGGGGTCTCGGTGTAAGGGTCTTAGCAAGGATGTCTGGGAGCTGGGGGTATGGGTCTTGGTGAGGTGGGATTCTGGATGTAGCTCGTTGTGGGTCAGTGGCATGGTTCAGCTCATCAGGGTGGGGGCTTGAGTGCAGGGAGCTCAGTGGAGGTGGTATAGGTGTAGAGGTGGCAGTTCTGAGGCAAGGGGTCTGGATGCAGGGGGCTCCAGATGCAAGGGTTGAGGTTCAATGGGGTGGGGTTTGGGTAGGGAGGGCTAGGGTGTTTTGACTACGAGAGGTCCAGCTGCATGGGGGTGGGTGGATGGGGGAGCAGGTCCCCCTAGAGTGATCCCTCCTCTCCTCCACTGAGGAGCTATGGGGGCAGGAAGTAGGGGAGGATGCTGAGCTTCCTGCAGCTGGGGGAGGTTTCTGGGGGTGAGTCTGACACAGCCCCAGCCACTCCTTCTAGAGGAAAAGGAAGTCCTGTCCTCTCCTGCCTCCAGCCCAGCTGGGACTAGCCACTCACTCCGGCTCAGGGTAGGGGCCACTGGCTGGGGCGTCCCCAGCTCTGTGGTGATTTACCCTTTCCTCTGGCTGCTCCAAATGCCTGAAATAATGTACCTGCACAGCTAGAGAGTGGTTCGTGACTGCTCTTGCAGCTTCCCTGTCAGAAAGTCATTTTTCTGCAGGGAAGGTAAGAAATCTGCAGGGGACATGAATTCTGTGCACATGCAGTGGTGCAGAATTTTCTGAGAAGTATACTTCACACCTTTTAGAGCCTGCTATGCTGCATCTGGATGTGAAGAGAATCCCATCATCCTTCCCAAAAGGACAACATTTCTAGGTGTTCTCTGAGACCTGCACACTGCCATGGATTTTCTTGAAAATTGCTACGCCTACCTGAAGTGTTGAGTAGGTTTAGTGAGCCAAATTTAAGGTAATTTGAGCCAGAGGTTCCAGAGTTATAAGCCCTGAAAAAAATATACATTTTTCAAAAAGTTTCTAGGTGAGTTTTTTCCTTTTGCACAGAATTAGACAGAAAACTATTGACGTGATACAGATCAAAATAAATCAGTCAAATGTTATGCAAAACAGTGCATGGCACCCACTTAAGTCTTTTGGGGTCCCAAATTGTGAATGGTCTGAAGAAAATGTTCATTTCTTTGCTTGCGTAGATATACAGTCTGGAAAGATTATAATGCACATATGCCAATTAAGAAAACAATCATGAAAGGGTTTCAATGTAACCAATTTATACTTGCCTGGGTAGTTTGAGGGAATGTTCCTATGCCATTGCCTCTGGTGAACAACCCACTACTGACGTTTCAAGTCTGAATCTTTGTACACTGTGCAATAAAGAAGTTTGAGTTTTGCTCAACTCAGCACTCTGCAGGAGGAATGACATACCATTAGCCAATCTTAACACTATGTTAAATACTTCAGTGGCAAAAAATGCATTAAGTTCTACCTCACTGAGCTCTGCAGCTTGGACAGAGCTTTTGTTCATCAGCTGCATAACTCAGTTAGAAGCCCCAGAGTCTTCTCTGCCGGGGCTGGTAGCACAACTAGACCCCACCCACACGAACTTATACATAGGCAGAATTTCCCCAGCACTATGTGCACAGAGATCCTTAAATATCCGAGGCATCTCCAAATATCACAGCCAGCTGACAGCTCCAAAATGGAGACAGGATGAAACTCCTCCCTTCGGTGCAGGTGGTGTCTATGCTGAAACACTACAGTAGTGTGGCTGTGCTGCTGTAGCATTTCAAGTGTAAACAAGCCTTGAGAGAGAAACCACTCTACTCCCACTTCTGCTCCAGCCAGATGAGGCTGAGGAACGGTCAGGTCAGTGCAGAGCTCCTCTACGTGAATACAGAACCTGCATGCCTCTTATTGCTTCATACAAGGGCAGGATCTGGCCCTTCAAATTTCATTATTTTAAAACGTTCAAACTATCTAATATTTTATGTAAGTACTTTTCCATGAAAACATAATTCAATGTAAGTCTGTAAGTAAGTCAAACACAAAGAGCCTGGTCCTGCAGATAAAGAAATAAATAGGCAGATTACCACTGAAATCAGTGGGAGCAGGACTGGGAACAAAAAATACCTAGATGTAATCAACGTATTACTACCCCTTCTAGGATGCCTTGTTTCATTGCAAAGAAAAATGGATAGCAGAATTGTTCTTCCTCCAGTAACTATTATTCCTAAAGGCTGTCAGTTTATCTATATTCAGAACAGCAAAGTAAGAGATAAAAACCCATATCATCTAGCACAACTTTTTTGCATTCTCTCCCACCCTGCTTTCTTTCAGGTTGTTTTGCCAGATTAAAAAAACGAAACAAAAACAAATTAAAGCTATTTTTCACCACTAGAGGGGGTTATATCATTGCAAGGGCCCAACTCTTAACTTTAGCAGCGCTGTAAATATAAAACGTGGCAGTATATGATTAGCTGTAACAAATACTTGAAATAAGTTTATTAAGCCAAAGTAAAGCACAGGAAAGAAACACAAAAGGTGCTATTCTCTGCGTGTTTTCCAAAGCAGTATTTGGTATAATAACCTGTTTTTTGTTTGATAAAATCTTATTAAAAACATATAAAGCATTTAATATTGTGGGAAGGCACCTCCTTCTCCTGACTGGGCTCAGCATTTCCTCCTCTGGCAGTGGGGGACTGAAGTAAATCAATCCCACTAGAGAATTTTTATCCTAACTCAGGTTTTATTTTTCACTATTTCACAAGGTGGGCCTTAGGATAGGCACCAGGAGCACTCTTCAACCAAACCAAACAAACAAATAAATTACCATAACACTAAAAGGGAATACCGTTCCCTGTCTCCTCTCTGGGGTGTTGCCTTGTTATGGTGGCTCTGGGGTGCCAGTCCTTCCACAAACAGCCAGTTGGCTTGGTTGTTTCCCCTGTAGGAAGGAGGACAGTATTCTATCCAGGCAAAATCTTTTCTCCCTGCTGCCACTAGCTCTGCTACAGTTTGTCTCTCTTCCCTTTCTCACCAGAAGGGTGCAGGGAGGGGAAGAGAGGGTTTAAAGGTCACAAGCAATGCTTAATTGCACTTAGGTGGCTCTAGTTGACCTAATGTAACCTCTTTTCAGCTTATGGGGAAAAGGGTCTTTTTACCATTCTAGGGCTGATATGCCTGACCTTAACAGGACCACTCTCGTACAGTGGTCCGGTCTGGCTTGTCACAACATGTACAAATACAGCAAAAAGGAAAATGGCAATTTTTATTTTCAATTTTTTTACAAGCAGCTATTAATATGAAATTCTTTGGTCCTCCACCTAATAACATCAGCCTTGTGGAACTAATTCAGTTTTGTCTTCATGTCCAGTATATATGGCATAATTGCACAGGACTACCATAGTCATTTACCATACTATATTAATAGCCACATTCATTGCAGTGTTGCTGAAAGCTACTGTTCAAATGTTTAATATTGGTTAGGATAACAAGTAGCTTAATGAACTAATCACTGGTTCAGCACCACTGAGAATATAGCTCAAGTTCATTAATGATTTAATCATCCAGTGATTTAGACGTGTCTCAAATAAGTCTCAGGAGATGGTCCAAACCATAGATATCCTTTCTGATCTAAATTCTCTGCTAGTGGAAATGGGAGCAACTTTACTGGCTTCAAAGGAGTTTCACCCATTTATATAGCAGAGAATTTGGCCCTTGGCCTGCAGAGAAGCATAAGCCTGACTAGGTAGATGGATTCACTTTATAAAAAGGATTAAATTATGAATAAAGAGTAAAAAGGGACTCAAATTCAGCACTCAACTGTTGTGGAGGGAAGCATTATGCCTGTGCAAAACATAATGCCTCTTGGGTGCTGGGGGAAGGACTGCAGATAATGGTGCTTTTTACACCTCTAACAAATATATAGCCAATGGTCCCCATGTTAGTGAGGCCTCATTGGTGCCTTTCTGTAAACAAAACATCAAGGTCACACCTGCAATGGTGATGTATGGAGATCTGCCAGTAGAACCTCTAACCTGGAAGCAGTAACAGGCTAACTATGGTTTAACCACAAACGGGAGACAGACCCACATTTGTGTTAGGTCTGGTCTACACTACAGGGTTAGGTCAATGCAAGGCAGCTTACGTCAATCTAACTATGGAAGTGTCTATGCTTCTATTTCGCTCCCACCATTGTAACTGCCCAGCTACACTGACTTAATAATTCAATCTCCATGAGTGGCACAGAGTCAATGCCGATGTACTTAGGTTAACACACCATCAGTGTAGACACTGTGTTGCTTGTTACTGGCTTTCATGAGCTGTCCCACAATGCCCCACACTGACAGAACAATCAATACAAGCGTTCCTTGTGAAAGTGTAGAGACGCACAAACGCTGTAATTACTTCAGTGGCTGCATGCTGGCGTAAGTTAGGTAGACTTAATTTTGTAGTGTAGACATGGCCTAAGTTGGAGTTATACAAACCTGCAGAAAATATGGATTTGTTTTTGCAGTTTAGTCAGGGACATGAATTTTGTTGTATCGCTCTAAATCCTTTAACAGTTCTGTGAAAAAATAATTGTTTCTAGATTCAACCTTTGCCACATTTTTGGTGTGTTTAAAGAAATCCAGTGTTTAAGAATTTGGAGGTAGATCCTGACAGTAGTGCCAACACTTGCATTTCCATCAAACTCTGGTGCAGTTGGTCACTGTTGTATGTGAACAATTGTGACCTTCTATATTCCACAAATCTGATGCCCTCTCAGACAGTGGGGTGCAACCTACAGAGGTTGCTTTTACATCCTTCTCCTTGGTCATGTCCCACAGATTGACCATTACTATTCAAAGGGACTCAAACCTTTGAATAAGTTAACTTCACTTTCTTAAGGCCAGGAACTGCAAGTCAGGCGCTTTACTGCCTGACACTAAACTTATCTCCACCGCTGCAGTGAAAAATGCCTGAAAGCAAATATAAAGGAGACAAAATTGTTTTCTTCATGACAAGCAGAGCATCAGAAGAGGATGGTACTGACTGTAAGATGATGAGCCACTCCTGTGCTATTCTCCAGGAAACCCATACGCCAGGAACTGCATGGGTTACTCTCAGGGCAGGTATATAAACCTCACCGGTGAACAGCAGCTCAGCCTGCTCAATGTCACTTCAGGGCTTGGAACTCTCTCCATCCTGATGGTGGCAACAAATTCCGCAAACCTGAGCCTGCTCCAGCCTTGCTTTTGTTCCCACCCTGCTCCTAGCCCTGCTCCAACCTTGCTCTATCTCCAGCCATGCCCCAAAACCACTCTGGACTCCTGATTCCAGTTCTGACCACTAAACCTGACCATCCCCATTATGGTTTCCGACACCAGTGCCACATGACAGCTCCCCACATGAGTCTCCTCAGCCTGTTGGCATTAGGCAATTTTAAAAGCTTTACTGGACTCTCTGCACAGCATATTGGACAAGCTGCAGCTGACTCTGTCCTCCTTTGAGAATACATTTTAATCTATTTTGTAAAATGGGTTGGTCTGGACAGAAAGGAGGGTTGTGAAAAACAAAACCAGAGAAAACTGAAGGTGAATCTGGAGGAGGAAATGAAAAGAGCAACACTAGCCTTCTCTGTACTGTATGTGCAATTAAACATTTTACAGCTATCACTAGAAGCTTGAAATGACTAAAAATTAAATTATGACCAAGACATTTTCATTTATGGATTCTTAGCAGGAGTGGACGTAATAGATCTGATTGGATTCAACACAAAATCTTTATTAAACAGCAACCTGGATGAGGAGCATATGTGTGAATGAGACATGGCCACTGAATCTCAGGGCAAATGAATAATTAGCAAAAACAGAAAGCACATTTGTTGCTCGTTTAGGGGACACTGAAGACATGACCCGTGACCTTCAAAACATACAGTAAAAGGAAATGAAATATTTTTATTCCTGGTCTGAAATCTTATTTCTCACAAAGGTAAGAAAATCCTTTGCTAAAAAGAATGTTGCAGCTGCCATTGCCTCTTGCTAACTTAAGAGAACGTCATCAGTTGAGATCACATATCTTCTGGGAACAAACACCTGCTAGAAAATTTCTCAACAAGATTAAGGAAGAACACATTGGTGAAAATTCTCACTGTGAGAAAAAAAGATTAAATGCTACAACCATGGTGCCGTGAACTGAGAGAACATTGCCAAAATGATTATATATACTGTAAATACCCTTTCTGAATTAACTCCATGAAATACAATTGTGGGATTAAGCATACCAGACTTTAGACCTATTTAGTTACTCTGATGAGCATCACTTGTTGTTTAAACTACAAGAGTATTTTCAGTATTTCTATGTTGGTGTCAAGCTGTTCTCCTTGCACAGACACTCAGCATATCAGAAGACAGGCCAAAAATGGAAATACAGTGGCTACTGCACTTGCATAGGAGTCAGGAGAGCTGTTTCAGTTCCCAGCTAAGCTACAGACCTACTGTGTAAGCTTGAGCAAGATATTTCACCATTCTCTGCCTCTGTTTCCCCTCCTGCCCTTCATCTGTCTTGTCTATTTAGACTGTGAACTCTTCAGGGCAGGAACTGTCTCTGCATTTGTACAGTGCCTAGCACCACAGGACCCTGATCTGAGTAGGGGACTCTAGGGCTCTAAATACACACAAACCAACCACCAAATCATGCGGGGATATATAGCATAGTCTAGTTCCTTAGGAATCTGAGCTGGGGAACCCTGAATTCCAATCTCAACTCTCCCTCTAACTTGCTCTGTATTCTTGGGCAAGTGACTTAACTTCTTAGTTTCCTAATCTGTTAAAATCATCAACAGCAAAGGAGTATAAAGATACATACTTATTTCATAAGGGTATTCCAGGGATTACAGCAGATAATCCCCAGTATTGTGCTTTACATCTTCAAAGTACAGTATAGATGCCAAATATTAAATGTTAAGATTTAGAGTGGCTATTTTAATTTCCTGACCCAAAGGGATTTTTTAGCTAGTATTCCACTGTGGAGCTGAAATGCTTATTTGAAATTGCAGTTTCAACCCTTCTCTCTCTTGCTTTCTCTCTCTCTTTGTATTAATGATACAGTTTCCCTGGATTTCTCCACACTCATGTAACTCTGTCCTTTGGGCATCTGTCATATTAAGCCAAAATTTATAACTATGGGAGATAATCTACTATGTCTGTATGGCAAACACACTGTCCAAAATGAACAGCTTGCAATTCTGTAAGTAGAATGTAAGAACATGGTAACTGAGTCCCCAGTCTACTAACAAGTTAGACCTACAATTCTTTTATATCTGCCCTTAGGTAAAAATCCATTTTTCCCAACCTAGTGGCTTTTTCAGCACATAGCTTCTTGGAAAATTTTGACCAAGCTACTCTGAATGTGATAAAAACATGCTCAACTGATACATGTTTTACAGTAGTGCCTAGGGGCCAATCAAGAATGGGGCCCCATGGTGCTAGGTGTTGTACAGAGTCACAGACAGTCCCTACCCCAAAGAGTTTACGGCCAAACAGTGTGATGGCAGGAAACTTCATGTTAGTGCCATGTTTATAGAGATTTTTTGGGGGGAGTGGGTTTAGTTAGGAGGGGGTCAGCTAAATGGGGAGAAAGGGGATAAAGAGGAAAGGACAGGGGGGAAGGTAAGAGGGGAGGTGTGGAGTGAAGCTAAAATGAAGAGAATGGGAGTAGGGGTGCAAGGAAACAGCCAATCAGCACAGGGCAGAGACAGTCCAGTCAGAACTGTAGACAGTTCTGAATACCCAGAGGTCCCTGCTTTGGCTGCCCCTACAGGCTGGAGTCTCAGTCTGGCTCATCTCTGCTGTTTTTCCCCAAGCCCACATTGGCAAGAGGAGAGGAGGCACCATATGAGTCCCAGTACCCCCAGATGGGGTGCGGTGTTTCTCCTCTGAACAGTTCTGGCTCCTAGGGTGTTGGAGAAAGAAGTGGCCCCAGCTGGGCCCCATTTTACATCCTCCAGTGCAGCAGTCCCTGCTTTACCTGCTTCTCCAGTTGCTCCTACTGGGAGGAGTTTCTGACTGGATACAGAACTAGCTGTCTGAAAAAGAAGTGCGGCCATCAAAAGCGTTCCTTGGATGTTCTGATGTGAACTTTCCCTCACAAAGAAGGGCTATGATTGCCTACTATGCAGTACTCTAAAACCCTGCAGACACAGAACGCAAGACAGGTATCACAATACAGAACCCTAGCACTAGGTCACCAAGTCAGATCAAAGCAGGTAGGACTTGAAAAGCCAGCAGGGTGTGTGAGGAGCAGTTATAGCTTTTCCAAGTTATAGTTTTTGATCATTTTTATATGAACCCTTAATCTACAAACTCAAAAATGAACAAAGCTCCATAAGATTTTTAAAACTGCATATCCCACTCAGTTTCAAACACAGCATCTGAAATTTGGTGTACAAGTTACAAAGATAACTTTTTTTTTTTGCGCACAAGCATCGTTTAAATGTGTGATGTTGCTTCTGGTTTACAGAATGTGTCAAATACAGTTTTATATTGTTGCAGAATACTTTTTGCCATGGAACAGAACACACCCACTGTTATGGAGGAGTAAGGGTCAGAAAATTAGTTCATACCAAAAGACTACATTTACCAAACACTGTAAGCATATGATTGGATATAAATGCTTACTTGAAAATAAACTATAGTATGCATCTGAAAAAGTGGGCTGTAGCCCACAAACGCTTATGCTCAAATAAATTTGTTAGTCTCTAAGGTGCCACAAGTACTCCTGTTCTTTTTGCAGATACAGACTAACACAGCTGCTACTCTGAAACTACAGTACTTGTACCCAAATATTACAACCTATTAATAAAGAACCACTTATGCTATTTAAAAGCATGTAGAGTCAACAGACTTGATAACAAAGGAACATCTGTGCCGCAATACATTATTATTTATACTGCGGTAAAGCCTAAGGACCCCAAACAAGGACTAAAGTCCCACAGTACAAGACACTGTATAAACAAACACAAAGACAATACCTACCCAGCAAGCTGACAATTGAGGATTTAGACAACCTGCAACCAAGACTTGATCTAAAGCCCATTGGAGCCAATGGAAAGACTCCTGTTGACTTCAGGGGTTTGGATCAGGCCCAGGGGAATGAACAGACTAATGGGAGCAAGGAAGTTAGACAAGGTAACAGAAGCACAAGGTGTATTTGCATATATTAAAAATCACTGCAGGCATGATATACTCTATGACAGACAACTTATTTTACACATAGGCCTTGTTTTACAATCCTCACACTATTCTATTGCATTCTTTAATCCATGTGTGTGCAAGGGACACTTCTTTTTCTTTTCATTATTTACTTGTTAACTCAGTTGCTGATAAACCAGGATGATCAAAAGCAAAATGTTACTTCTTAGTAATACACAGGAACTTATAATTACATACAATAAATAATACTGTTTTGTTTCTTGAACTGTATTATTAATATTGAATTGTAATAATACAAACCTAGATATCATACTCAGTAGGAAGGGAAAGATTTAAATTATATATATACACAAAAAGAAAAAGATTGGAGATAAGTGTACATTGGTGTTAAAGTACTTAGAGTCGTATAGCTAAAGGGATCTAAATACTTTAACACCAATGTACACTAACCCCCACCTTCTACTTTTTGCCTAACAAACTATATGTAACTTGTTCCATAGTTAAATAGTGTTTTATTAATGAGAGATCAATATTTTGTGGGCCTGATTTCAGTGACCCAATTAACAACTATATTTTTTGTAAGTACTACCAGGAAAAGTATATATATCCATGCTGTATTTTTTTTAATCATAGCTGGTTCTTAACAATCTTTTAAATCCTGAAGAAAAAACAACTAAAATATGTCTCACTGCTGTGCATATTTCTTGTTCAGTGTAAGTAGATCTTGTGAGACTACTTTAAAGTTCAGTATCTCTGCATGTAACCTGCTGAAAATATTTAAAAGTTATGGAGAAATGTGCTATAGGTTGTAAGTAACCACATTTGCCAAAGGCTATTGCTTATTTCAGATATTTTCCTTAATTTGAGCTACTAGTATCATCAGGTGTGATTTTTTTTAACTGCTTTTGGTCAGCTATTTGCACTGATTTGGTAATTGCTTTTCTAATGTGCTGCAACATAATGACCAGCCTTTTCACCAAATATGTGATTTAATATGAAGAAAATAAACGTTTCAGACATCCAGTTGCAACTTATGCTGAAGTTGCATCTAAAGTCCAGCAGATGGCAAAAGTGATTGACTCACACTAGAGCTGAGTAGTTATTCTTTCCTATATTCCCTATCTGTAATGATTCAGAAAACATCCTTGTCAAACTCTGGACCTATTGTTCCCCTCTTCTGTATACTGACTAAAGCAGAGGGACCCCGAACAGCAGGGTCTGGGACAGCTGTGGGGCCAACAGGAGCTTCTCATCTTGTGGGAAGGGAAATAGCATTATGAGATTCCCAATATAAGTTAACACCAACTTGTTAGTATGAACTTTGGAAGATTTCGCCACTGTGGTGGGTGATCCCAGGGCAAAAGCATATTATAGGCATTGGCAGCATGGCTCCTCTATAAGTGGATCTTGTGACACTGCCCTACTGAACATACAAAGCTTGGGAGGATTTCGGAGCTCCTGCTGTAGGCTGCAGGATAGTCGCTTAGATGAGGCAGAACTCCAGGGTGCAAGGAGTGAAAGCATAGCAGTCAGTTTAATCTTCTACAGAGAGTTCCATTTCAGAATGTGGTCATTTCCCTTTTTCTCCTTATCAGTAAATTTCTTCAGAAGTTTCTCTGCAAGGGACATCTCCCAAAGCAGATCAGTTTATTGTACCATATCCTGTCCAGAGCTTCACTGGAAACAGGATTGATTCGTTCCATATTTTCCTTTCTTGATTAGTTGCAGAACTCAAATCAGAAAAAAAATTAAGTGTTGTCATCTAGTTTAATACTATAGTTATTTTAAATAGGGTGCATGTCAGAGTATCTCCATTCCCAAGAGTCAATAGGGATGAAAATTACGGTACTTCCAGCAGCAGAGTAAAGCCTTGTCTACATTGCCCCTTTAAGAGATATTAAACCAGTATCACTATTTTAGTGCCTGGACTAGACATTAAAAACCATGGAGTCAGTAGGGATACTGGTTTTATATCTCTCTGTCCTAACTGCAGAAGTGTTAAAGGACCCTTCAAAATGAAGTGGGCCACTACAACATGTGTTAACTCCTATGCTTAATAATCTGTTCTACCTCATATTTAGCTGTGACACCCTGCATACCTTTACCAGAACTGAAGAAGAAGAGCTCTGTGTAGCTCAGAAGCTTGTCTCTGGCCATACATACAATACAAGCTTTGGTCAACACAAGCTACATCAGTAAAAAGCAACCACAGTTAGCATATCACTTGTGCACATAAATACTTGACTTCTTGCAGCAATGCTTGTATTGATATACAGCTTGGTGCACCATAGGTAGGTATTCCAGTGTGCCACTCACCATTTTGGGAAATTTTGGCAATGCATTGTGGGGCAGAAAGGAGTCACACAGAGGTAACTGGGAGTGATGTTAAATCCTCAGTGTGCAACTGTTCAATCCCGCAATGTCATCTATATCCAATAATTTTCATGGTTTTTTAAAGAATCCCACAAACCTGCAAGGCCCTCCTCACTCTCTACCATCTCTGACAGAAGCATGAAGCCTGCATAGCTCTGCACTAATGTCATAAGCGTTGCAAGTACGCAATGCACAATCCTTCAATATTTTCAGAGCTATAAGAACCACCAAATCATCAGAGAACATGATGATTTCTTGAATTGCTGTAAGAACCAGTTCAAAGTTATTGTTGGCATTCCTGGAACAGCTGCAGATGGTGGAGCACACCTTCTGGGCACAAGAAATGAGCACTGACTGTTGGGATCACCTTGTTATGCAGCCTTGGGATAACGAGCAGTTGTAGAACTTTTGGATGAGAAAGTCCACATTCCTGGATCTGTGTGCTGAGCTCATCCCAACACTCTGGTGCAGGGACACCAGTATGAGAGCTGCATGAACAGTTGAGAATTGAGTGCCAGTCACATTGTGGAAACTTGCAATGCTGGATTGCTACCTGTCAGTGGGAAGACATTTTAGAGTTGGAAAATTCCCCATGGGGGCCATTGTCATGAAAGCATGCAGGGCCATTAATCATTTCTTCAATGAAGGACTGTGACTCTTGGAAATCTGCAGGATGTAGCATATGGATTTTCAGCAGTGAAATTCTCCAACTGCAGTGAATCAATAGATGGCACGCATATCCCTATTTTGGCATTACAACACCTTGCCACAGAATAAATCAACAAAGGGCTACTTTAATATGGTTATGCAAGAGTTGGTGGATCACTGGGGATGCTTCACTGACATCAATGTTGGCTGGTCAGGGAAGATGCACAATGCTTGCATCTTTAAGAACAGTGTTCAGAAAGCTACAAGCAGGGACTTTCTTTTCTGACCAGCGGATTACCATCCAGAATGTTGAAATGTCAGTAGTGATCTTGGGGGACTCAGCCTAGCCCTTGCTCCCCTGTTTCATTAAGCTTGGCAATGACCAACTTCACATCACCAAGAAAAGATTCAACTATTGGCTCAGCAGGTACAGAAGACAGTTGAATGCATTTTTGGTAGACTGAAAGGATCCTGGTGTTGTTTACTCAGGAAATTGGACCTCAGTGGAAAACAAAAAAAAAACAAAAAAAAACCCATCCCAACAGCCATAGCTGCCTTCAGTGTCCTGCACAATATCTGTGAGGCAAAGGGGAGGGCAGAGTTGGAGCAGCTGTATTCTGACTTTGACCAGCCAGAAATAAGGGCTGTTAGAAGAGCTCTACATGGAGGCTTTATAAGAGCACTTTAACATTGAGCCAGTAATTTGTTATGATGCACTATGCTCTAGCTGGCCCTGCAGTTTGTGGGACAGTTAGCAATTCTGTGGTGCTTGGAGTACATCCATGAATATAACACTATTAATGCACCTATTAATTTTGTGGTGCTTGTTGTATATTTATGATTATTACACTTTGTGTGTTACACTGTGCATTAAGTTGTTTTCAAAACTGCAAGGCACTCTGCAGTATATGTTATGAACTAATCAAGATAATGTTCCAAATAGAATTTTATTCAGAAATAAAATTCGTGCAAAGAAAAATCTGTGCAATTGAAAAGCAAGTAATACATTCATGGAATAGAACTTAACAAGGGGACAGAACATTCATGTCCATATTAACCTACACATACAGCTACCATGGCTTTCACACATAAGGGTATGTGATGCTATGGTTGTCCATGTCTCCCACAATGGAATGCTAGGGGTAGGGATGCAGCCCCTGATACCACATGGCAAGCTGAGGGGGTTTGTAGAGAAGTGTTGTAAAGGCATTCTTCATTGACTGCAAAGGGAGGCGAGCCTGTTATTGTTGAACCTGTAAGTCCCCAGGAGCCTGCAGCATCTGTGTTTGCTGCTGGAGAAGCCCCATTATGTTCTGGTGCATCTCTCTCTACTTTTCTTGCTAGACTCACAAGTCCTTTCTCTTGTCCACTCTTTCCTTCCCCAGGCTGTCTGCAATGTTCACCCTCTAGGACCTTTCCTCAGTCTGATGCAAAGCTGGCTTGCATGATCTTATTGAATGTGTCATCCTGAGTCCTCTTCTTTCTCCTCTTTATATGGCTCAAGCATTTCATGGGCGTGAAGGGGAAGTCCCCTCAAGGAAGCGGCAGCTGCAGATAAAACACACAGATGCCACTGTCAATATGGGCACAAGAGAAAGTTAAGATTCAGCACTCCCCCTTCATTGCTCCCCATAAGTTTTAAACAAGACATGTTTAACACTCCTGCGTCACAGTGCTTGTGCACAGTGCCACTCACAGCATGAGCCATGGTGCATATGGCCTGCTGGGGTGAGGGAAACGAGGAGGGAATTGCTCGGTTGCAGAAAACTAGGAGCACTGAGCAATGGTTCTGAATACTGGCATCCCCTTCCACAGGCAGTGGTGATTTTAGCAGATATCTCACTCCTGAGGGTAACAAAGGCACAGAAAGCACAGCTGCTGCTAGCATCGCAAACCCACCTGGGCCCATAAGCTGCTAGCCCGTGTCCTGCGATGGACCTGCTGAAGTTATCATTGATTGGTGTGGGAAAGTGTCCTACTGCAGAGAAAGAAAGGGAGAGGAGTGCAGAGTGCCTGCATGAAAGATTAAATGAGATCTCACAGAAGGATTCAGGGGACATCCCTGTGTACATAAACAAACTGCTCTGCATGCCCCTCCCCTTACCTAACTCTGCAGGGGAATGAAAAGCAGATAATGCTACCTCTCTTTGTTTTACCACTACCTCTTCTAGTATGAGTAAATTAATGGAAAGTTGATATCTGCATCCTTTTAAGTTGGGGGATGCCACCAGTACATCATTGCAATAGAAAATCCAATTACACACTTACCCAAGGTTCCTTCCCCTGCATTGGGTTCACCCGCACTCAACTGCCAGGACTGCAGTGGAGTCTCTAACAGGTTCTGGCTATCAGCGTAGTTGGACCCCCTTCACTCGCACGTGCTCCATGCTGTTCACACCAGGGGCCTGTGACTTGGGCTTCTCGGAGGTATTCACAGTAATCTGTTGGGTGGTAGTGGGGTCTCCACCAAGTATGGCATGCAGCTCTTTGTAAAGGTGCAGGTCAGCGGCTTGTCACTGGATTGACTTTTCATCTCCATGGCTTTCTGATATGCCTGACTCAGTTCCTTCCTTTCCACATGGCATTGATGCTGGTCCCTGTCATATCCCTTCTCTTGCATTCCCCCACACAATTTGTTCATAGAGGTTCATGTTTCTACAGCTGGTCCACAGCTGTGCTTGCAAAGCTTCTTCTCCCCACAGGCCCAGGAGATCCCATATCTTCTGCCTACTCCAAGCTGGAGCAGGTCACCAGCATGGTCAGCTGGGCAGTTGCACATAGCAGAGGAGAGTTACTCGGTGTGCTCACCAAGCTGGACAGTCAGAAAAAGACATTTCAAAAATTCACAGGGCTTTAAAGAGGAGGGGGACCTTCAGTCTGTGTGACTCCTGCACAGTGGAGTTCAAAATTGTGACCAGAGTGCTCAGTGTTGCGCATTGTGGGACAACTGCTGGAGGACAGGTAGAGTCAGTAAAGGTAAGACAGTGTCTATGCTCACTGCATAAACCTCAGTACATCAACCTTGGCTTTATGCTGCTCAGGGAGGTAATATTACAGCATTGCTGTAATGGAGCACTTACATCAGGAGGAGACAAATTTAAGTGTAGACACATGCACAGCTAGGCAATGCAAGACAGCCTACATCAACACTACTTCGTAGTGTAGACCAGGCCTCTGCCTCTTCTATCAACAGAAGTTGACCCAATAAAAGATATTATCTCACCCAGCTTGTCTCTGTGAATATTCTTGATATTTAGATCCAGAAATGAAGTGATCTACATGATCATTCTCATCTGATATCCTGAAGATTCTGCAATGTTTAAACATTCTCAAGCTGAGTCTAAGTCCCAGGCTAGCACCCTAACCATTGGCCCTTCCTTCCTCTCATGACAGATTGTTTGGCCACATGGAGGATCCACCAGACCTCCCTTCCACAACAAGTTAAAAAGAAAATTGATTTAAAAACAAACCAGCCAAACTATAGTAAGTTTATTTGCTCTGAACCATTCCTATCTGCATGCTAGCCAGAGGCAGCTCTGGCAGGACCTTTGTCCCTGCTTTACTGTTTACTGCCTCTGTGCTTGATCTCCAGCATCTCCCCACAGTCAGGGCACCCCAGAACTTGGGAGCCAAGCAACCAATAAGGGAGCAGAAGGCCTATGCTTTTCATTCTCTGCCCCCCACCTCCTCCTACCAGGGATGCAGACTAGCAGGTATACACTCTAGTACCCCACTGCCACAGCCTACTGACTAGGCTACCCAGCCTCTGCTTATGCCATGTGATTCACTGCATCCCTTACTAGGCAGGAAGGAGGCCGGGTAGCCATCTCTCCTCACAGCTTTCTCGCCCTCCTCTAAGCAGCCAGCCCTGGAGGGATGAGAGAGAAAACAACCCAGGCAGGGAGAAACAGGTAAGGTGAGAAAGGGCCTCTTAGCCCCATCACCTGTCTTCATTCCCTCAGCCCCTGTTATCCAAGTGTGTGTCAGCCCATGCATAATCAGCCTTGCTCTATGTGAGATTCAGGCAGATCAAGTGACTGAGGTTATAACCTTGCCTTGTGGTTATTTGGTTCATTTTTTTTTAAAAAAAAAAAGCCTTTTGGTTACACCTCGGTCACGAGTTCAAGCTTTTCTCCACAACGTCTGGGCTGAAAATGTCAGGGGGAGAAAAAGGGTTAAAAATGTAAGCTGAAATTCTTATATAATCAGTTTGCCAAGAGCTGGGGCTTGAAGAAAAACAACAAATATCAGGAAAGTTGGCAACAGGGGACATGACAGTGTTATCCAGACATATTACAAAAAGTATTGGGCAGACAGCTCACCTGTCACGAGCTGGGCCTGGGGTGCTTCCAGTCACATGCCAGAATGAAGAGAGGGGTTCCATGGAGAAATTTTGGGAGCTGGAAGAATTGTTTGAGTTCCTGAAAGGGATTGGGGGAGCAATACCTTTAAGGACAACAGCTACAGGTGTTGCAGTTATGACCCCAACACAACGCCAGAAATGAGTGTAGGAATTGTCTGTGCATACGGAAGTCATCCTGGGAAAAAGTTTATGTTTCACTGTGATTGACACTCAGACATCGCATACCTTTATCTTTAATCTCTACCACTCTGCTTTTCTATCACTTGTTTCCCTCAAGCTGAATATTGTATGGATTCACATACCAGGGGCTGCTACAGAAAACAGCATGTTAGTTACATATTTGGTCAAGTCATCTACAGCAGGTTCTCCTGTGCTCTCCACTTATCTTTTGCAAACCAGTTGCTCTAATTCAAACTATCCCTGTGCCAAACTGCATTAAATAGAAGAAAGACCATTAGAATCACAGCCCTCCCCATTACAGGGTGAGCAATGGTTCTCAGAGGCTTTGTGCTTTAGAAGGCCCCATAATCCCTGGGCCAGACTGCCACACTCTTACACTGAATAAGTAATTCATTCCTCACATAGTGCCACAGAAATTGAACAAACTGTTCTTTTGGTTTGTATACATCTTTGAGAAGAATCTTGCAGCAGTAAAGAAGGATCCCCTACAGAGGGGAATACTCCCTGCTGCTCCAACACCAAGGAGTTTGTTCTAATCAGTGCTCAATTCCGGATTCCTCCTATGACTCATACAGAATGCATCACAGGAGCAGACCACTGGTTCGAACTATCACTTCAGGGTCAGAGCAGCAAGAAAAGTTCTCCATGCAGGTGGGCTTTTGTTTTTGACACAAGACTTCTTATAGATTCCCTTCTACAGAGCTATGGAGAGCTTGGTAGGGACATGGGGGTGACAGATCAGAGAAGGAGAGAGGAACAGAAAGATACAGAGTAAGAGAGAAGAGGATGGTGGGCTACAGAAGCAAGGAAAAGGAGATGAAGTGATCTAGGCAGAAGCTTGAAAGGGGAAGATAGAAAGGAAACAATGAAAAGGGAAAGGAGACTGAATGAAAAGTAATAGAGGAAGGATGGAGGAAACAAAGGGGAGAGGGAGGCAGGATAGGTGGAAATGGAATGGGAAAAAGGGAGGGGATAGTGAGACACTAGGGGAAACAGAGAGAAAGGAAAACTAAATGGCATGGAAGAGAATTCGGGATTTTGAACTGTTCTGTCGGCCATTAAATCCTCTGATGAAGCTCTCTCACTGTACAGTAGTATTATTTGGTTGAGGGAATGTCATGTTCGCGGCCTCTATTACAGTGTCGACAACACTTACGATTTTATTGCAAGTTTTGCAATATTTGGGTTTTTTTCTTAAAGTTTCATATCCTGGAGGTGCATTGCTAGGTGAGAATCTCAGCATTTATTTAAAGAGAAGTACAGTTCCAGCTCTCATGGTTGCAATGAAAAGCTTGAAAATGTGACCTAACTTTACCTTAGAGACTCAAAGACCAGAAGGCAAATAAATAGACCACCAAATTTATTACTGTTATTTTTAAATGTCATTATTTTCATGGCCAGGTCTGGACTTTTGAATGCCTGGGGTGAGAAATACTCGGTAAGCATATCCCTGAGTTCCCCCTAGGGGTGCCAGTGCAACAGGAGAAAAAACAAAAATCACAGAACAAATTAATTTCCATCCCTGAAAATGGCTATATTGTCACATTAGAACAATTCAGTATTATTGTTCAACAAAGAGTACTGAGGCACAAAATTGTGCCTCTCCTCCTCCTCCAAGTACAGATATTCCATGCTGCTTGGAAGTTTCAGTGAACTCTCTATTTCACCTATTTGATTTAGAGGTATATTATGCATTACCTAGTGCATATCATAGCTGGGATAGAAATCATGTCATACTTTAGGTTGCCAAATAATAACCCACAGTTTAATAAATATGCCACTGGACTAGTACCTATTCTGGAATGAATCTCTCATTTTTTCCATGGAAAATTTCAAATTATCTTGGTTTGATTCTGTATCAGAACAGAACTAATTGTTGAAACTCCAAAACTGCTCATGAAACGAAATTCTTCTTTTCTGGCCAGCCCTAAAGCACAGACACACAGGTATAGGTGTAACTGATGTCTAATTAGCAGACATGCAGCATTTCTATGTACATGTCTATGTAGGGATTTCAGTGCGTAACTTTAGGTAACCATGCTCTGAAAAAATTGGCTATAATTTCTAGCCCTGGTGGTTCTAGAATTCTAGACCTTAACTCCCTCAAGGTATGAAGACAGCAAATGTTATTCACTTTTGGGGAGAAGGAAGGAAATATTTTTGTGACAAAGATTTTTTTTTTTTAAATAAAGAAGTGGCTACTTGAAATCACTCACAGGTTTGGAATGCTAGCAATAGTCCCATCTGAGATGGGATTAGTGGACAAAAGGTACAAATATGTTATCTCCCAGTTGTAAGTAAAGCTGACTAAAACTGCAATTTTGTCAAAGTCAAAACATTTCATGAGAATATGTCAGTTTCAATTAAATTGTCAATGGGAAAAAAAGTTGTCCTTTATTTCCATGAAAGTGTACGCAGTCAACCTAGACCTAGGTAGAGAAAGGAAAAAGAATACATTTTAGTACCCTCTAAAACTTTTAGTTACATCTCTTACAGTGTTGCAGATATTAGCTTCATGAGTTCATGACTTACCAAATCTAGAAGCAAGCGCTGTGTTTCCCCTTGGAAAGATTTTCCATAGAATTTCCAGCACCACATGGGTCAGGAGATATTGTACCTCAAATCCATCACTGGTCTGGGACTGACCATTGTCTATCATGAGCCTTGGAACAAATATAATTTTGGATGTGAGAGAGGAAACTATTCAATTGAGAGAAAGGACAATACTTCCATTAAAAAAAAAAGATCAGCCTGCCACAGAAGAGTATGATGGCTGTTTGAAGCTACTCAGGGTGTGAAATCTCTGAATTATTGCAGTCCCAGCAGAGATGGATTAACGTGCAGAGTACTGGTGAAGGAGCCAGAGGTGCACATGATAAATGCAATTTAGCACATGGATACCAACAACATACCCTACATGGAGTATGTTTCTTAAGGAGATGCTATACCCGTTTTGGAATTATAGATTTTGGCAATACCATTAGCTTTTGATACATCACTCACATTTAAACCCATATATCCAGGTTTATTCCTTAATTTGATGACATAACTGATTTACCCCCAGAGACAATAGTGCAGGGTTTCTCAAACAGGGGTCACCACTTCTGTAGGGAAAACCCCTGGTGGGCTGGTGTGTTTACCTGCCCCATCTGCAGGTACGGCCGATCGTGGCTCCCACTGGCCACGGATCGCTGCTCCGGGCCAATGGGAGCTGCTAGAAGTGGTGCAGGCCGAGGGACTTACTGGCTGCTGCTTCCAGCAGCTCCCACTGGCCCGGAGCAGCGATCCACGGCCAGTGGGAGCCGTGATCAGCAGGGGCGGCTCTAGACATTTCGCCATCCCAAGCATGGTGGCATGCCACGGGGGGTGCTCTGTCAGTCACCAGTCCTGCGGTTCCGGTGGACCTCCCACAAGTGTGCCTGTGGAGGGTCCGCTGGTCCCGCGGCTCCACTGAAGCAGGCATGCCGCCAAAGGCTGCCTGCCTGCTGCCCTCCCAGCGACCGGCAGAGCGCCCCCCGTAGCATGCTGCCCCAAGTACACGCTTGGTGTGCTGGGGCCTGGAGCCGCCCCTGGCAATCAGCTGGACCTGGCGCTCAGCAGACAGGGCAACATGCGGACTGGGCAGGTAAAAACACACCAGCCCGGTCCGCCAGGGGCTTTCCCTACAGAAGTGGCGACCCCTGCAATAGTGCATCTGTTATTTGTTTTTGATTACTGGCTTAAGCAATATTTAAGCAGGTGCATATTTACACTTAAAAGAGCATAAAACATGAAAGTGGAGGAATTCAGCAATTAAAGAAAAAAAGAAAGAATCCCCATTTATTTTTTTGTTGAGTAAGGTTTTTCTCCAAATACACTTTCTAATAGGATTTTTTTTTTTTCAGTGGGGGGAGGGAGTGAAAAAAAAATGGTGGTCAGGTTTTATTTCTCAGCTTTGTTTGGCTACAAATTTATTTACCAGTGATAGCAAATTGCAAAGGCAGCGGAAAGAAATGAAAATGTACTCATCTGAAAATAAAGCAATCTTCTTCCTACCACCTTCTTCTCTGTCCCCCATCCTGACATTTGAGTCTCTGTCCTTCTCCCTTTGAATTTGTTTGGGTTCCCATTCCATTTTCTATGTTGCCCTTGCTTGCCAGTCTTACACCTGCTGCTTCTCATATTAGGGTCCTTCCTATCCCTTACAATAATTTGCTGGAGAGGCTCTAATGCTGAAGCAGTGGATGGGGTTTATAGAAAGTGTTCTCAAGCCACTGACTCCAGTTGTTGACTTGATGGTCCAGAAAGCTAGAACTGAACAGTACCAGAGAGGAGGACTTCAGTCAGCTGGATTCTTCCCCCATCCCTCTTACATTGGTGCAAGGCAATTGGATTCTGCAGCCACATCCTTTACCCCAGTTCAGCAGTGGCTGAATTTCTAAGACTCTCAATGAGCACACATATGACTACTTCTTTTCTCCTGTGCAGCTATTCTGAAAATGTAATCTTGCACCACTTGATCTCAATGGGTATAGGATCAAGAAATGAGTGATTGGGCAGCTGAGGAAGGTTGGTCTCAAATTGCTCCCTTCTATAGTGCTCTATCAGGTCAGCAACTGGCCAGAGTGCTGAGTGTAGGAAGTACCAAAGACCACCAGAGACCCCAATGACTCATTCTCCCTCAAGCAGAATAATACTGCTCGGGGAGAAGCAGATTTAGAGGGACCATTAGAAAGCTGCATGATTCCTGTGATTGTGCAATGAATTTAAAGTGCTACAAAGATAGGCTTTACCATGATTAGAGGGGCTGATGACGGTGATGTCTAACTCATTCACTGTATGACCGTCATGTATCAAAAACAGAAATGCAAATTCGTTCATTATTATTAGCTTGTATTATCATAGCACCTCTGGACCCAAACCAAGATCAGGCCCCCACTGTCCACTTACTATTTAAGGATACATAAAATATGTCAGAAATCAAATCAGTGCAGGAAACGAGTGACTGATCGACTTATTACTAGCTAATGTTGCAGTCCTCTTCCCAGCACTATATGTTAATATTTCCACTCTGAATAGGGTTTAAAGCCACTTTGAGAAATTCAAAATGGCCAATTTATCAGAATGGCAGGAAGTTATTGAATTGCCATCACTTTATTAGAAGCAAGTGTTTGTTTTTTTATTATTCATTAAATGTTTTTATTGTAAATAGAAAAAAAAATAGTGAAATGCATAAAGCTACAGAAACTAGAATAGCATAATTGATATTTATGATCTACAATAACTACATAAATAAGGAAACAAGCTGTTGATTACATTGCCTTAGCTCAATCAGAAACCAGAAATAAGGCCTTCCATAACATATTTGCAAGTCATGTTTTTTTAGCAAGGAAATTGCACAACTGATTTAAGTGTCCATTTATATTCCACTTTACAGACGTAATATTATTAGAGACACAAAGCAGGTGAGGTAATTCTATTGAACCAACTTCTACTGGTGAAACAGACACACTTTTGAGCTTTACATGGAGTTCTTCTTCAGATCTAGGAAAAGTCCTCAATGTAACAGCTAAATACAAGGTGGAGGAGATTCTTTAGCATAAATAGTTAACACATGTTGCAAGAGACCATTCAAGGTGAAGTGAGCAGCTAACCTCTGCATTCATAGAACTGTTTTGACTGAGTCCAGGATTTTTGGTGTTTGTCAGAATTATGAATATAAACTCCTGGGCTCATTTTTGGAAGATGTTGTGTGGGTTTTCTTTGTGGATGAGGACTGAGAGGTCAGATGTGGAGTGACTGTTTTGTGAAAAGTGTTCACTCCTGGGTGATATGGTGTTTTCGTCTTCTGTGAATTCATTTGAGGATGTAGTGATTGTCTTGTTTCACTCACATAGTTATTGGAATATTTAGTGCACTTGATGAGGTTCACCCCATGGTGCGACAGGCATGTGTAGGATCCATGGATCTGTGAAGATAGGTGCAGTGATCCATGGGTTTCTTGTGTATAGTTGTCTGTAGGTTTCCACTGCTGAAGCTGATGGTGGTGTACAGGAAGTTGACGCTGGCGTAGGAGTGTTCTAGAAATTGTTTGATGAATGGGTAGTGATGGTTGAAGTTGTGATGGAAATCTACGAAGGAGTTTATGTTGTTGGTCTAGAGGATGAAAACATAACCAATGTATCTCAGGTATATCATTGGTTTTGTGATGCACTTGCCCAGAAATTCTTCCTCGAGGTGGCCCATGAAAAGATTGGCATATTGGGGAGCCAGCCTAGTGCCCGTTGTAAAAATTTTATGAGTGAGGATGAAATGGATGAGTTTGATGATGACTTTGGGGGGTGTATTTTCCAGTAACCATCTCAAACACACCAAGAAATCAGTTATCTACAGCCAGCCATTCAAATACCACATACTATGTTCCAAGGAGAAAATCTGCAATATGCACCTTAACACACTTACAAGGTCACCCCACCAGAGAAGTAGATTGCATCATGGAACAGCCACCTAAATACCTTGAGAGAACCTGCTTCAATAAGGGGCGGGGGGGGGAGTCCGACTGTACACCCCTAGTTGTCAGCTACCTCCCCACATTAGAGCCCATATGGGATACCATTAAACAATTACAACCCATGCTCAACAGGGACCACATACTGAAGGAAATCTTTCCTAAACCCCCTCTTCTGGCCTTCAGACAACCCCCTAACCTCTCCAAGTTCATCTTCAAAAATGAGCTCCTCACTAGGGTTGCCAGTCCTCCAGGAATTAAAGGTTTATCATGTATTGAAACCTCCAGGAATACGTCCAACCAAGATTGGCAACCCTATGCCCCACAGGCCAGAACACACCAACTCAAAGTGGCACCAAAACAAAGGTGCAAAATTTGCAGACATAATATCCACTGCTACCCACCTTGTCTTTAATACATTGGGACAAACATGGCTACAACAGCACTGCAAATATATCATTACACTTTCACATGTGTGTACTATATAGACACACATATTTTACATATATAGGATTTAAATTTTTCGCATGTTGTATAAAAAACATGAGCGTAAAATTATATTTATTGTGACCTTTAAGAGATTAAATGAGTGTTAAAGTTTTAGAAGACAAAAATCCATATATTCTCAACACAGGTGTAATATTTTGATTAAAGACTCAGGTACTAACTACTATGTTTTTGCACAGCAATATAAAATTACACTTTGCCAAAGGGGAATTAATGAATGAAATTAATCAATCAATCTAAATGTAAACCTTCTGCCCCTCTGAGTTGGCAGCAATAAGGGCCGGGTTCAGTATCCAGGGGCTACGTTTCAATAACACAATGCATAACCGGCTCGAGCCCCCACCCAGTGACCTGGGACACTTACATAACACACCCCCCTGGGCGCCTCTAGAAGGCAATACTTTCCCTCTCGCAAGCACGGAGTCTGAGTGTAGCAAAATCCTTTTAATAAAGGAAGGAAACAGCATCCCATTGGAGAACCAGCACAAACAGGATTATAACACAAACCATAAGCAAAAACCCACCTCCAAGTACATTTGGCAAAGTCCTTTCCCCCTTAGGGTCTTAAGCCCAATCACCCCAAAGTCCAACAACCCGAAAGTCTCTGGTCAGTGCCACCCCAGAATTCAAAAGTTTATCTGCAGAGTTTTACCCCCCCAGCCTGGGAGGATTTGGGGGGGGGGGGGGGAGTCCACACAAGGTGTTAAGGGGCACCTTACGTGGACCAGAGCCAACTGCTCCGCCTCTCCGTGGAGTTCTGCTGCAGCCTTCACCATGACCAACTTCACTACACCAGCTGTGCTGCTCCTCCAGCCGTCCCTGCACACCGCTTCACTTCGCTCACTGTTCCATGGGCTGCTCCAACGTGCTGCAAACTGCTCTGCTCTGCCAGCCACTTAACGATAGGTCTTCAGGCTCCCCCGCTAGTTAACACAGCACTCAGTGATCTCAGCTCAGCTCTTTCAGTGATTTCAGCTCTTACTAGGGGAGCCCTGGTGCTGGTGCACCATTGGCCCAACATGAACTTAGCTCAGCAGTCTCTATATGGACTCCTAATGGAATCAAAATTAGCTCTAGCCTTTTACAGTGGAGAGAGGAGGATGTGCAATTGGTGTTCCAGGCCCTCAAAAGGGGCCCATGCCATTAGGTACACACACCAGTCCCCAACCTCTCTCAATTCACTGGGTTTTGGAACCCATGTCCCTTGTCTAGCAGGTGTCATTTAATTTACATTGAGACATCTCTGTCATAAAGCAGTCTCGTACTTCCTCATTCACATAATCAGGTGGCAACACTTTATTTACTCTGCCCCAATAACAAAGACATTGGGGATCCCAGAGCTGTCAAAATACCATCCCAGGCTGCCTTGGGCTATGCTGGGCGTGACCACACAAATAATCTCTCTGAAATTCTTTCCACACTTCCCATAATTCACCACCAGATGTCAGGGTAGAGCTCATCCTGACTCTGCTTACATAAATACAGTAAACTACTGAAATCTTATTAAAATGCTTGTTCAAAATGAGGGGTATATAGTCAAAACGAGATAATTATATATTGTAAGTTGCATAAACGGCATTTCATCAAAACAGAAAAGCAGTTAAGTCTCTAAAAAGTTCAGATAGCTATTGCATCACTACGTTAACATTCCCAATTCTTACGTTATATTTGGAAACCTTCCTAATAGCCACAATAAAGTACTGAGGGCCAAATCCCAAAAGATTCAGAGTTTTGGTTTAGGTGGATAAGCGTCCAGATGTTCCCTAATGAAATCCTAGCCCCTCCAAAGTCAACGGGAGTTTTGCCACTGACTTCAGTGAGGCCAGAATTTCACCCTAGATTTTTTTTTCTGAACCTCTGAGGCTCTCCAATTGGCAGCATGACTCTCCTTACCTGCAGAGTTACCTTCCCAGTGGGCAAGGCACAGCCATCAGCCAGCCAACCAAATCCAGCAACATAGTCACTTCTTCAAGGAGCAACAGGCTGACTCACTCCTCACATGGCCTCCATCGTCTCTCCTGCTCGACTCCCTCAATCCAATCTCAAATGATTTGGATTACCATTAGACTGAGTATACAATGGGTTGAAAACTCCACTGTTTTTCCAACTTCAAAAAGGCAGTGCACAGCAGGACTCCAATGAGTCTCATTGCTCCAAAACATGGGAACATTACGCTCTGACACTTCCAAAAGAAATTACCAAAAGTGTAGAATTTTCAAAAGTATCTAAATTCCATTTCCAAAAGTGATTGATTTAGGAGCCCTAAATCCCTAAGTGACTTTTGAAAACATGATTTAGACTCTTAAGTCACTTAGGGTAACCTTTTCAGAAGTGCCCAAATGAACTGTCTCCCAGGCCAAACCACTGAAAACATCAGATAAGGGTTGCAGGCATCTGGACCCACCATCCCAGACACTAGTATATCAGCCAGCACAGGTAAGAAGTTGGGACAAGAATGGTGTGGAACGTGTAATGGCCCTGCTGGGTCTATGTATCTTATGCACTAGTATGACCCCCATCACTGCAGTATCTGACTGCATCACAATCTTTAATATATTTATACATACATTTATGTAACACAGAGGGAAGTGAGGGAGATATTTCTTATATAAACCATCCTAGACCTCAAAATTACTTACTTTTGGTTGAGTTCAGAGAATAACTGAAGGTTTGAGGGGCATTCTTATTTTATGTCAACCAGTTCACCCATCCAAGTGTTAGATGCATAAGCCCACACACAGAACTGTAGGACGGGAAGGGACCTCAAGAGATCATCTTGTCCAGTCCCCCTGCACTCATGGCAGGACTACGTATTATCTAGACAAGTATTACCATTGTATACATGACATATATGTTCTTTTGAAATTAGTTTAATTATCTCTAGAGTTAAATTATGATACTACACTGTACTGCATCAAAAGGTTAGGACTCCGTAGCATTACTAACACACAAAACATTCTGTACAGTGTTATGTAAATATTTTAGCATGCCTGCAGTGATTCCACCTTGTGATATGATCCTATCAGCCCAACATAAACAGGGTTTAGCCTGCATCTGTAGTTTGATGTAATCGCTCTTGATAAATTATCTTGGTGCCCCTGTCTGTGCCTCTCTCACTATTAAAAGGTATTTGTAGCAGTACACAATGAAGACCAGTTAAGGGAACAGAGTTTTCATATAAAACTTCTGATCGTAAGACCAGGAGCGGCACCAAAATTTCTGGCTCCCTAGGCAGAATTCGGGGGGTGGCATTTTGTGCACTCCCCACGGGGCACGCGAGAGCTTCCGGTTCCATTCCCACCGCACCACCGAAGAAGGACCCTCCGCCGAAATGCCACAGGCGACAGCGGCAGTCATTGAGCTGCTCAATTGCCTGCTGCTGTTTTCCGCAGCATATCGGCAGAAGGTCCTTCTTCGGCGGCGCAATGGGAGTGGAACCAGAAGCTTCCGTGGGCCCCATGGGGAGCGGACAAAATGCCACCCTCCGAATCCTGGCGCCCTAGGCAACTGCCTAGGGTTGCCTAATGGAAGCACCAGCCCTGCATAAGACATTGTGAAAACATCAGCAGTATGCACATTGTTTACCTGAACTTCCGTGGAATTACTTATTCACAGGATCAAAGCACATGCTAAAATCCCTTGCAGGATCAGTGCCTTAATGGCCACTATGCCAGAGATGTTAATACTCATCTCAATTTATTGCTTAAGCATGTTTCTGCCCTGGAGTTAGTCCCTGATATGCTGACTGAAGGGCGTCAGATGAAAAGCAGAAGGGAGCAGAAGCAGAAAGTCAAGGCCCAGTCCCCTGCAGAGTTTGTAAACTCTATTATAGGGAAAAGGTTGCTGTCAGAACTTCTGCTTAGTGGAGCTTCTAAGCTTTGCAACCATGACACATTTTTCATATGCTCTCCAGCAGCTCATCTTTACATCCTGGTGTTTGGGCTCCAGTTTGCTACAGCCATGTATGTTCATGTGTAAGTCTATTCTACTTAAATTTTTATTGGCTATTGAATAAATCCATGTTGAGTTGTGGATTAATTGAGAGACACTATTGTTATTTTTTTTTAAATCAGCATTTTTCAAAACAGTGAGATACAAGATCCCCCAGTTTCCCCCTTATTTAATATACAAAATAATTTCACTGTGTCAGATACCACTGCATGTTAACAGTAGCTAAATATTGACTGCTTAATAGCAACCATTCTATATAAAAGCATTAAGATTTTTTTTATACTGACAACTTTTTCCAAGAAAATCGATACTGAAAATTAATTTTTAAAAAAACATTAGAAAAGAACTTTAGTATTAGGAAAAAATAGAACCACCACTTTAGAAATTGTAGTTTTCTTTTCTTTAAATGAAAATTTACTAATTTCTAAGAGCTTAGTTATAACTGAGTTAAGGTTATGCATTGATATCTTTTTAAGACAATATAATTACAGTTTAGGAACTTAAGTTTTTTCTATATGGCAACTTGTAGGGTTCTACCATTAGCAAGTGCAGGATAAGCCACAGAAAGGGGAAAACAAAGGCTGGTGTCGGAAACAGTTTGGTGTGTAGGTTTCTTTAAATACAAGTACAATCACTTGACTTTCAAACAGTTTAACTTTAGCTTTGAATTTTCTGTCTTACATCATCTGTTTTAAAAACTACAATATTTTAACAATGTTATTTTACATCCACAGTTCTCAATGTAGTACCTTAATTGTAAGTTAAAGGCTTTTTACTGTGATTTCAGGATCACAGGGAACTTTTTGTAAGACTAGGAGAATAACCTTAACCAAATGACAGCCGGGGTAATTATATTCTGACTACTTGAAACAGTGGGACTACTTGCACGAATAACAACTACTTCAGTGAGTAAGCCCCCGTCTCCCCCCAAGGACATCACTTTAAATTCCCTCTTCAATTTTAATTGAATAAAGATGTTTTCCACTTCCCATCTTAAAAGGTTATGTAGCATTTCCTTGCACTGTTAAACAGCTACCATACTTCTGTGTTCTTTGGCTTTTTCCCTGCATCCTTACTTTCCTTGGTTACCTTTGTTTTGTGGTCTCCAAAGAGTGATATCTTGAGGCAAAATAGCATTCAACAATTTAAAAATCAGACTTTTTGAAGTATGAAAACTGCGCAAATGTGCTTTGCTTCGGGAAGAGCATCAAGAGGTAGCATCTTTCTCCGGTATCACTGCCGTAGGGAGATGCATCCAAATTACCCTTTTTCAAATCACTAGTCTTCTAGGACAGAGCTGAAGCCCCCTGAAGTCAATAGAATTCATTCAACTGAGTACAATGGGCATCTGATGAGGCTCCTGTGCTAAATGGAAATTTGTTATAAGAGCTGCAATTGTTTCATGAATAAGCTCCAAATGTTGGGAGAAAAACTGTCTACCAGCTTCCTGAATTCTCTCCCCTAGTTTACCTTTTATAGTACCATTTATTCAACTAAGTCAGTTCTTCCTTGGAGCCTGGCAATATTCTACCTAATCTTAAACCAGCGTTAATAGTTCCTTTGTTGCAACTTTCTCAACTGTCTAATATCTGCCTGATTTCCACTTCATTTTTTTTAATCTAAAGTGCTTGAAAAAGTAATTTACATTCTGATACAAACTCATCTTGTTCCATTTAACTCATGTAAAATACTAGTCTCGTTGTAGAGCTCACCATAGCACTGAAGTTCCTTTGGGAAGAAGTGTAATGATTTATTGGATTCTGCTGATTCAGGATCTTTACCACTCTTACTTTTGTTATGCCTTCCAGCCACTGTCACTAGCAATCATGGAATTTTTCTGACACATTTACAGTCTACTGTTGGGTACTGAATTGACTTTGTTTGAGTCCTAGTCATGATGTCGGATTGTTATAGCTCTGAACTTCCTGCTTTGTGATGTGATATATCTCAGAAATCAGAATCAGGACCTTCATTCACTTTATGCATTAACATGTAATGTGTTATTGTTATGCATATAATATTGGTCCATTCGATGAAGAATGCTATTATTCATTTGAATGCATTTTAATAAGTGTTGTTGATCTTATCTTAATGATCTCTCAGAGCAGTTTGCTTATGAATTGCCTAGGTTTCCATTGCATGTACTTTGCTATGTAATGACAGATGCTAGACACGAACAGTTGCTTAAAAGAAAATTTTAAATAGTTTTACAATCACTAAAATTTGATTTGTCAGGGTCAAATTTCATCTAATACAGAGGTGAAATGTAGCCTAATGTAAAGTATTTAAATTTCACGATGGCCATGAAACTTAAGAGAAATATTAGTTTCTTAGCTCTGTGTGTATCTGTCAGTCAAAGTATTGCAAAACGTCTGAAGGCTTAATGTAAGCGAGTTGGAACTTTGAGCCCATCACCTACCACACAATTCCCTCCCTTCAGCCAATAAAACTGCAACATGCAAATTAACTGAATAGTGCTGATTGGGTAAGTTACTTCCGAAGTCACAATTATATAACTTAAGAATGACTTAAGCTACTGATCTAGCTCTGAGTAAAACTGTAGAAAGATGATACAGCCATTGTTAGTAATTTTGTTTAATTACAACATAATGTTCTGCTGTTTTTTGTTTGGTTGTTTGTGTTCTTTGTTTTTTAAATATAGCTTAATCGAGAGCTGTAGTGTTAATGCATGTATGTGTGTGCAAGAGAGGATTTTTGGCTCTCTAGAGACCATGGGTCTTTAGCTGCCAGGCCTCCCAAAAAAGTTATCATGTGAAGACAAAAACTTTGAGGCCCATTTTTAATTATTTTTGGGTGAAAATTTAACTAACAAGTTTATTTCTAAATCATTAGAAAATGCAGTCTTTGTTCACCATTACATGTGTATATTTAAAAAAGGAAACACTATTTATCATACAAAACAATGAGGTTGAACCCCTGCTTTAAGTGCAAACCTTAATTAGGGTGACTCCATAATATTTCACAAATGTAGAACTACGTTTCTAGTCTCAGTTTCTAATTTGTTACACATTTAAAAAAAAATTCAAGAAACATTTCCTTTGAGTTGCTCTTGTCTGGTTTAAAAATTGATCATTTAAAACAGGTTTTATTCTAAAGCACCTTGCAATGCCCATATGGAGGGAGCTGCATAAATATATTCTGTTGTTGTTACCGAGGGAACCAGGTTGCTGAGAGAGTATGAAGAACTGCCATGACTTAATCCAACTGCAGATAGTTATCAGCACAACTAAGGACTTTCAGAGGTCACCCACAACATTTATCTTCCTCCCCTCCCCACTCCAGCTCAAATCTCACTGAAAAGATAAAATAGGGGATGGAGGCAAAGGAGACCCTTTCCCATTGAAAAGAATCCTTATACAAAGAAGAGATCTAAGGATTTCAGACAAGTTTTCAATCAATTGTGTCACTTACCAGGCCAATAATCTCACAGGAAGCATTAGAAAATGACTAAAACAGATACTTGAATGTGAGGTATTTCACTTACACTCTGATTCTGAATTGCAATCTCTCTAATATGGATTTAAGAACCTTGTCCCAGAAGACAAGGTTCTTTGATTATAGTCTTCATTTGGAAAAATCCCCCCCTTTTAAACTATAAACTAGTACAATGTCATTTTCACCCATTAACTGCAGCGTATTTATACATTTAGACCACAGTTCAACAAGGTGCTTCAGCATGAGCCTAACTTTAAGCTTTAATAAAACTTAAATTGCTTACATTTAGGCATGTGCTGAGGTACTTGCTGTACTTGGTCCTTAGCCAAGAAACAGAATATGAGTGTCTTCTTTAAAAATCTGATGTGGTTTGAAAAGTTGTTTGTCAAATTAACGGTAACAATCTATGTTTAAACTATATCATTACAACTTAGAAGAAGGAAATCCAGACTAATGTAAAAGAAGTCATGTCAGCAATATGTTTCTAGAGCTTTACCTCCTCAGAGATTAGAAAATAGTAGTAAGATATGGAACCAGAAGTCACTTCAGAAATCAGATGAATTGTAAATGAGTACCTTCTGATTAGTTGCAGTGAGTTCCATATAAAGCTTGGGATATTTATAGTATTTTGTTTTCTGTACCTCTAATTTCATCTCCCCTTTACAATTTAGTTTAAAAGAAAAAACTTGCTACAGTTTTGAAATTGATAACCATAAGTTTTATAAGTATTTCTGAGAAATACATATATTTACTTCATAATTCCATTAAGTTGTTTTTCTGCCTCTATATATAAATATTGACTTCAGTGAAACTTCTCTGGTCAATAAATCTTGCTGGTAACTCAAAGAAATCAATATACAATATCTGCTTGGGATCTACAGACATTTCTCCAGAAGTAAGGTATAACATATTATACAACTTCACCCCAGCCTAACTCCACTGAAATCAGTTTAAATAATGCTTCCACCAGAGTTATAACACGTTATGTCGCCAGAGTGGGTGTGTACATATCTGTGTTTATATAATCTTCCTTTACCTGCATCTGCCATTACTATATGTATCAATTTTATTTATATCTATTTAGCTTTAAGCCATACATGGTATACATAAGTATGTTCCCTCCTAAGTGGAATGATTTTCTTAGCACAGATTAAATAGCATGATTGTATCAGAAGAGAGCGGCAAACTACAATGTTACACACATCCTCCATCTAAATCATGCAGCATGTATACCTACAGTATCCTATCTCAATCAGAAACCTCACCATGAGTGAATAGGCCATTAAAAATGACGCACCTCAAAGTATTACCCTTTGTACGAAAAAAAAAAAAGGCAGAAAAAGCTAAGTAAGCACTAACCACCTCTTTAAAAACAGAAAATAATTACATGGCACCAAGTTTTTTTTATAAACAATAAACATATGATTTTGGGATTAAATACTCATTGAGGTGAGGTATGTAATAATTTGTGTCTCTAGTCTACCACCCATGAGTGTTAAAATTATCCTAAATCATAAAAATAAAGTATGTACTTTACATGTATACACTTGGTACATACAGTATACTGCAATGTATTCATAATAAACATAGCCATTAAATGTGTAGTCAAATATTTTATTGTGTGCAAGGAATATCCATGTTCCAATTATTTTTTCTTAACATCGTTCAAATGCGCTATGGGAATGAAATAGCTGTCTCAAATGAGAATGTAGTCTCCCAAAGGACATACATTCATATGAAACTGATTGCAGGAACATTGGTGTTGCAGCTGTATTTCAGACTATTATGCCAAGTTCAGACTTTATAATAAATAAGCACGCAAAAAAGGGGGTGGGGGCTATCCACTTGTTCTCTTCAAACAAGTAATGTCTATTTAGCTCATCCTAGGCAATACTATGGGACAGTTTTGGTGGCTTTTTTAAATATATTTTATATATATATTTTGGCATGCTAATGTTCAGATACCAGAACAGTGTCTAATTATCTGTTGCTTGATTATAGATGGGGTAGTAGTGTTATATCCTGGCAAAAGATAATCAGCACATAGAACCAGTTACATGTAAAACCAGTTACAAAATTATAATCAACATGTAAAACCAGTTACAAACCCAATGGTTAGATTTCTGTGCTTTTTATGCATTAACACTCAGCTCTCCTGAGATAAAGCAATGACCTTTCTTTTTGACACACAATGGGAAAACACTCTGCTTATCAGCTTACTACTGCTGAAGCCTTGTTATTAGTGTGAAGAATCAGGGAGATGTGTAGTAAGGTAGACAGAACATTTCAAATATTTGAGAAATATTAAATTCTATTTCCAGCAGTTCATCAGTTCTTGTGATTTTATTAGAACTGTAAACACAACCTATATTTAATATTTCATTAACAGGTACAAATACTTCAAAAGGAGTATTTTTATATTATACAATTTGGTGGAGAGGAAATTTAACACCTTGCCCACCAGTTGTTTTTCTGGTTTCTTCTTAAATGAGTGTTAACGTACTATCTATAACTGTCATGCAACAATAGGTCCGTTATGCTTTGAATAGGTGGATTTCCATCTGAAATAAATCCTAACATGGCTTACATCATACGTAATATTATTCTATGTATCTCAGTCAGTTTTAACTGTATGTCACTGTCTCCCATCCTTTCCATTGATGAATAACGTACAGTCTGTTGCAATAGGTAAACCCATTCAGCCTCTTTTACTTCGCTATCCATATGCATCTATCTCCTTATTTTGCTTATACTACACACTAACTATGGGCTTCATCTAAAAGCTATTCAGAAAACTCTAACACAGCACGCAATTTATCTCAACTCAGTTCCTTGCTTTTAAAAGTTACATAAAGCAAAACAACAACATTGCTTTAAAACATATGAATCACAGCACTACTTACAAGCACTTCGAATATTCACTACAGCCATCCCCAGCATCAGATCTGCTGTGGCCCCAAAGACACCTCGTTAAGTCATATAAGACTTCCCTGAAGGATCAATTCCTGCAGCAACCTCCTGGGCTCTACACAGAGTTAACATTTTAAAGCCCCAGATAGGAAGAGAAAAATCACATCTAGACTAATGTTTTCTATTAACCAGTCCTAGGCCTACATTAGATAAATTACAAGCCAACACAGCAGTCAGCCTCAGTGCCACTTTCCCAATACATCTCCACTCTCAGTGCTCAGTTTGTAGGAGGCTGGGAAATAATGCAAGGATGTTCAATAACTTCCCAGGCACCACATAACTTTCCCACTCACTTTTCACACAGCGGTTTGGGGAACATATTCCAACAGGTTGTTTACCTCGGTGGGCCGCTTCGGGACCTTTGGCTAGTTTCTTTCCTCCCCTATCCTTTGGGAATTTCGCCAACAGATCACTGAAGCTCACACCCCATGCCTCCCTGGGCTTTGCTGGAGAAGCCCCAGGAGGGAAAGGAAAGAAGGGGAATCAGAAGCTGGCTTACATGCTCCAGTTGGTCCTTCCTCCTCAGCCAGACACTGGCACTGAAGTCCTGCTGCTTGACAGAACTGTAGAAGTTGGCACCTACTCTGGGGAGGCTCGGGGATGGCTCTTTGGGGCGGCTCTTCAGCCTCAGCTGCTCGAAGCCCTCGTGGGGGGAAGAGGCGAGCCAGTCATGCCTCACTTCCATCTTCACATGACAAGGCAGAGTCCAAGGAAAACCAGAGGAAACCAAGGAATTAGGAGGCACCAGGTTGAGGGGGGGGGAGGAAAAGAGGGAGGAGGAGAAATAATTCAGAAAGGAGGGGGAGGGGAAGAAGAGCTGCAGGTGTGGACGAGGGAGCAGGAGGACTCAGGACAGGCTGCTGTTTGTTGCCTTCGCCGCCAGGCAGCTGCAGTCTGGGGCGGGCGCAGCACCAGGCGCCTCCTCGCAGCACTGGCTGGGACCCTGGCCCGGAGGGACGCGCAGGGTGGAGGTACCGGCGGCTGCTCCGCGGCTGCTGAAGAGGGAGGGGCTGGGCTCCCTCTCCAGCCAGCCCGCAGGTTGGTGCAGTGAAGGGGCTGGAGCTGCTGCCGCCGCCTCGGTCCCTGGCATTAGTTCAGCTCCTCCTCCTCTCCAGCAGCCACCTTTGGGGAACACTTAACAAGCCCCATAGCGGCTTCTAGGAAAGGAGCCGCGCTGCCTCCTCCCCGGGGCCCCGGCGGCGCTTCCCCAGAGGAGCGGAGGTGACAGCTGCTGGTTGCTGAATCCAGGCGAGCTTGTCCAACGGGCGGGAGACACCTCCCCCGGCCCCTCCCCTTCTAATCGGCCCTTTCCTCGGCTGGCCAAACTTCAGCGGCTCCTCAAGCAGGGAACGCGCGTTCCCCGGCTCCAGCCCGGTCCCGAGCCACGCCAGCCCCGTCTGTCGCACCTGGGAGTCAGCGGCACCGGTACAAGCAATCCCTGAGCATCCACCTGTGGGGAGTAAGCGCCCCCGTGTGGTGCACGGTCCCCTTGGGACCACCCTGCGGGGAGAAGAAGCTTGGATGGTCACTCACTAGGGGCGGCTCAGCTCGTTCTCCCATCCCGCGCGCCTGTGTGCAGAGCAAAGTGCAGTCAGCTCCTGTCACTCGCTTTCTCTCCCTCCGCTTTCCTTGAGGCATGCAGGTTACAATGCCAGCAGGACTCAGGGACTGTGCACTTCGAGGCGCCCCCCCCTCCCAACTTCCACAGACTGGACTCTTGGCCAGACTGGCAGAATCAGCACCTAAACCGTTTTGTTTGAACATGGCAACCATGGCTTTGTGGGAGCTACAGCTTCCTAATGTAGCCAAGAGGATGACAAATGAGCCACCAGGAGAACGATCTTTGTTAAACACTACCCCAAGGAATTCATGCTGGAAGCATTCGTTCAAGACAAAACAAATAAACACAAAGGCTGGTAAAGAATCTCAAGGAAAAAGGAATATCTGCTTTTTCTGCATGCAGGTTTTTTCATAGTTGTTTCAACAACTCTAATAATATATTTGCATACAATACAATAATGCATGCAAACAATAGACGAATGCATTTATAGAGCAACTTCCATTCAGAGAGTTGACAGACATTAAGGGATGAAGCCTCACAGTAGCCCTGGAGCGAAATCACTCTTATTACCCATGTTTGACAAATGGGGAAATTGAGACAAAGATTACGGGATTAAGGAAGGTTGTGCAGGTAGTCAGGCACAGAACCCAGATTTTCGGACTCAAGGTCCTATGCCTTCATCACAAAATCATTGTTACTTTATAAGGTCCTACCTACAGTGATTTAAAACATGACAGACGTCTACAATAATGGCTCGATGCTACAGCTTGCAAGAGCTACTGAAATGTTCTGGGCCATTGTGTGTTGAATACTCGGTACTGTTGTTCTTTTATAAGGAAATGAGTCATTTGTTTTGATTGTGATCTCTTTGCTGTTGTCCTCTGTCCTCTCTTTTAGTACAGGTGGAAATATGTCAGTATTTAACAGAAATGAACTGAGAGGAATTTCCTTTTTCAGGGTGCAGAACCAGCTTACTAATTGCCCACACTCTGCAATGCTATATTAAGCACGGAAAAGAAATTCCAATTCCCTCATACAGCACTAAGAAATAATTATTGTAGCTCAGAATGGAATGTCAGTTTCTGATGAATGTTTGTGGGCAGATCATTTGTGAAGAGAATTAAAGTTGTTTTGGTAAAGAATTAAAACTGATGTAGTTCTACAAATAAGGTGGCATTAAACTAAAATATGATATTGTGCAGTTAACTGAAGCTACCATTTTAAACAGTAAAAGTAGTAAGCCTAGACAATGAGACAATTTTAAAAAGTTATATATTAATTGTGCATGTGGGCTCAATCCTGCTCCCATCAATGTCAATAGGTACATTTCAGTAGTGGTAAGATCAAGTCAATGGTGCATTTAAATCATGATGATGCCAGTCTGAAAAAGAACTTTTAAAGAAAGACTTCAAAGAGTTAAACCAATTATGGAAGTAGCTATGAAGCAATGATCCAATTTTCTTAGTGTTTATGAAATACAGATAGAAATAAAAATGTACCCAGCAGAACAACACAGCCCTTTATTTATATCAAGGGGGTTTGGTGACAATATAAAAATGGAGTGTTTTGTTCTAGTAGTAACAAAAATACATGATAATGTTTGGTTGTGTTTTATTTTTTCGACGACACTTGGGTAACAACTGAAAATACAGATGCTGAATGTGAACAGTTTTCACGCAAAAGTTTATAGGATTTGCACTTTCCTCAACAGTTTGAACTTCTCTGTATCTTTCTCTGCCTGTTCTCCTGACAATACAGAAATGTGGGTATTTTCAAGATGCAGCAGCAACTGGCCAGGGCTGGTGCTTCTATTAGGCAACCCTAGGCAGTCACCTAGGGCGCCAGGATTTGGGGGGGCGACATTTTGTGCACTCCCATGGGGCGCGCGGCAGCTTCGGGTTCCACTCCTGTGGAGCCGCCGAAGAAGGATCCTCGGCCGACGTGCCGCAGAAAACAGCAGCAGGCAATTGAGCTACTGCTGATGTTTTGGCAATGACTGCCGCTGTCGCCTGCGGCATTTCGGCGGAGGGTCCTTCTTTGGCGGTGCGAGGGGAGCAGAACCAGAAGCTCCTGCGTGCCCCATGGGGAGCACGCAAAATGCCACCCCCAAATTCTGCCTAGAGTGCCAGAAACCCTGGTGCCACTCCTGCAGTTGGCCATCACAGTCTCCCATGCCCCATGGAATCGTAAGGAGTGGAACATTGGTTCAGGACCACACAATGCCATTGCACGGAAGACAGCCCAGGAGCACCAGAAATCCATGAAAAAGTATGTAAATATGTGGAGTATCAAGGGTATGGCACAGCACAGCACACCTTTTGACCAGCGTACATGTGGCACGGCATAGCTAGTATGGCTAAGCTCAAACTTGCAGATACCCTATATAGGCCAGCATGTGTGCCTGCAGCTGGATAACAGGGACACATATTGGTCCATACTGCTGTTCGAAATCAATCAACCCAACCCCGTTTTGGTCCTTGTAAATGCCACACTCCTACACTAGTTGTGGGTAAAGCTGCTTCAGGTATTAATATGTTTATATTGCTACCTACAGCAATCCTGTCTTGTGATGTGTTTTCTATAGGAAGTTTCATGGTGTTTCCCAGGCATCATATCAAGTACTTCAGCTTTTCCCTAACTTCTCATCTTTGCATGGGTATTGTTTGGTACCACTGCAGGGTTGTGATCTGATGGGGGTCATACAACATATTTACTTTTTAAACCCTTTAGTGGCATGCTAGGAACAGCTTGCTACTGTACTTCAGTGGATTCCATCACTCAGACCTCCCTCTTTATAGAGCCAGCTTCTGTACAGTGGTTTTCCTTTCCTTCCTTCCCTCTCCCCTCAATAGCCTCCTTCTCTCTCCACCCCTTTTCACCAGCCTCAACTGCAGTTCCTTCCTCCAGCCAGTCCAAACAGCTGCTAAAAACTGGATTGTTGGCAGACACTTTGGGTCCCCAGTCTAGAGGATCTCTCTGTTCCTGCTTCCTTCCCTGCCTGACAGTTTCAACCCCCCGGCCATGTCTTCCACTCCATTCTCCCCTGCTCCAATTTTCACACTCCTGTCCTCCAGGTACCCCTCCACCCCAGCTTCTGTGTCTTCCCCTCATTTGACATTAATATCACCCCTTCCCCTATTCTTGATTATTAAATATCTGAAAGGGTGGGGGGTGTTAATAGAACTAAGGCTTTAGCTGTATTTCTAATTTAGGTGCCTGTGCTGCTTTTACCACTTCTGTATGGTGGCACATAGCTCCTATGACTCTCACACATGCATCTGACAAAGTGGGTATTCACCCATGAAAACTTATGCTCCAATACGTTTGTTAGTCTATAAGGTGCCACAGGACTCTTTGCTGCTTTTACACATTAATAGAAGTTTTATCATTTCATACATGATGGTCTTACAAAGTGTTACTGCTTCCTAATCCAGTGGCTTTCAGTGGGAGAGAGTAGTCCTTTTACTCAGCCAACTAACTTGTGTGAAAACTACAAACTGCCTGTCTTCACTAGTCTTACCTTGTTAGCTAACAACCTAAGAACACACCTTCTTTCTTATTAAGACAAGGCCTTCAATCACCACCAGTCCAACCTGAAGGGACCTGCTAGGCTCTGACACAGGTCCTCCACTTAATTTTACTCCCAGTCTGCTGTATGCAGAAAACTAAGTTGTCCAAGCCACCACCACCACCTAACCCCGCCTAATTTAGAGCTGAGACAAATTCCTCCTAAATCAATCAGTTCTGCAGTAGGTCACTATTTCCAGTTCACAGTATGAGCTAAAATTAAACTGCTGCCTCTCCTTTTCAAACAATTTTCAAAATTACCCATACATCTGCTCCTGCCAAGACCCCTCGCATCTATGTCCATCTGACTGCTATAACAAAAATGACTGACATTACAAGCATTGTACTAATGTCATTAACCCTGAATTCATGTCACATGTCATAGAATAAGTTAGTTGATGGTCACATGCACTTGCCTACAATTTTCTCCTAATCATTGGCTCATCCCACGACCCAGACATACTGAGATATCTTTTGAGATTATGAAGTAACCTAAAGAACTCTCCTTTTCCTGGCACCATGAATCCATGCAAAACCCTAACTCTGGTAGCATACAAGGGAAAGAGGCAGTACACTGGCCCCTTTTCTATGCACTTTTAGATGTTCTATATACTTCACCCAGCCTATTGTCCCTTCCTCCCATCAGTATCACTTGGGCATGCCATGCAGAATGGGGACCAAAAGAACCAGTTCTTCCACCTGAATGTCACACATTTCTAGTTGCTATGTGTTGTATTAGAACTGTAACACAACTTGAGGAAGAAAGTAGAAGAAAGTCTAAGGAAAAAGCTGGAGTGACACATAGAAGGTTGCAAATATATTCTATGTGGTTCAGGTCCAGGGCCAATATATAGCATAACTAGTATTATGCAAGAATTGCTCATCAGACAGAATATCAGTACCAACAAATTAGACAAGTTAATCAGGAAACAGAGGCAGCAGCTTCACACATTTCAGAAAATTAACTATCTTCACTGTAAGGCAGGAGATGTCAGAATTCAGCTGGGGTACTTGCACTGACTGTCATTTGAATATAAATAATTTAGCATTTTTTACATAATTTAGAATCTTCTTTAGGTTGTTCAAAATGAGCGTAGAGTCATAGACAGATTTAAAAAAAAGACCAAAAATTCATCTAATGAATCTCAGTCTGAACTCAGATATTACCCTGCCAATATGATGAAGTGTTCAGATTACTTTAGAGCTATCAGTCAAGATTTTGGCTTTTCATGCTACCATTCCCACCCTCCCAGCTACTGGCATGGAAGAGTACCCAAGTTAAATCTGCACTCCAACCTCAGATGCTGTGGCAACCCTTTGGATCGCTGAGAAACTGAGCATATGTTAGAGCAGACTGAGATACACTATCTTTTGCCAAAGGCTGGACCAGGCCCCAGAAGCTCTGAGCAGAAAATGTGGCATATCTTCCTTCCTCCTCAAAATCATCTTTAATTTCTTGTCGCCCCGCACTCCTCAAGATGCCCAGGTACAGTTTCAAATCTGGACTTCATTAATTTCCATCTTGCATCTTCAAATAACATCTATTAGTAGCAAAGACTATTGGGATCAAATTCTGCCCTCCATTAAATCTCTGTACCCCCAGTGGACTGATGAGACGATAATTGTGTAGCAAGGATGTAACTGTGGGCAAAATTTGGCCTATATTTTTTAAATGAATCTGCAGCAAGCTGAGACATTCAAACTCTTGAGGCTTGCATGAGAAGCACTGGCTCACTTTTCTAGTCACTAGTGAGGGCTGTGTCTATCTCAGCCTTGCTGCTTTGTGCTGAGTTTATCCAACTGGTTCAGCCCAATGTAGCAGACAGACTGCTGACAAGATCTGAGCACTCTGGTATGTTCCTGCTCTGAAGGGAGCAGCTAAAATTGTTTCAGTGGAGTGAAAGTCAGCCTAGGAAAGGAAAAAAAACACTGTTAAGAGACAAGACTTTTTTTCAATGACGTATCTTTACTGGAGCTGAAACCAGGGAAGGCAAGCAGGATCTATGTCAGTGCAGTGGGGAATCTCGGGACAGAGGGAAGTTTTAAATACATGTATAAATTATGATCCATAATACAGGACCTGTGCCCTACTGTCATATGCTGTGAAGTGTAAAAAGGGAGGAGAAAGGCAAAAAATAAGTGGCCTTGTACGGGTGATGTTCGGTAAACAAAGAAGAAAAATAAAAACCTGTAACCAATCCCAAGAAAAATAAATGTTTCAGAAATTGTTATTTGTAGCTGGTAGGGTCAAATGGGAAAGCATTTGTTTTAGGGGGTCTCATTCTAAAAAGCCAGGCAAACCAAGATTCTTGCTAGCTTTGGTGCACAGAGCTGGGACAACACATATTTCAAAGAGCAAGCAGCTCAGAGAGATATTTTTTCTTTTTTAAAAATAACCAACACACTCTAACACTATTATAAATTGGTCATTATTATTATTATTGTGCTGTAACTTATTTTAGCAAAATTAAAAATATTTGACCAAAAAGATTTTTAAAGAGCTTGCTCACCAAGTAGGTTTTTCTAAACAAGATCCTACTCCTGTAATATAAAAAAGTACATATTTTGAAATATATTCAAGAGATCTTGGTCCAGAAATATATGCACCACCAAACTATCCAGCAGCACAGCCTACCTCATTTTATAGTTATAGAATACATTGAAAAACAAACACAATATCCCAAACTCACCTTTTGAAGTTGCTTCAAAACTACTAACTCAACACCACCTATCTGTAGGCTTAGTCATGCTTTTAGAAGTTAGAGTGTCTGGAGATTTAACACAAACTGTTTTCTAATTAAAATAAAGCTTATAAGGATAAGTTGTTCATCTTGATTTGTGCATTCCCATGTACTATATCGAGATGACTTCAAACACTCTGCACCTAAATATTTGTAAAAGTCAAGCCACCATCTTCCAAAGAAGTGCTGGCAAAAATGTCACTGTTCATTTACTAGAATATTTCCATTCAGAAAAAGTAAGCAAGCAACAATTTCCATCACAAAAGCTATATCAATTTTGTCCACCAAAAGAGACACTTCATGCTTTACAATAGGTGTCAGATTACTAATGTGACTGAGAACTACCCAAATAAAGAAGTTTATTGGTATGACAGGATCTAAAGGAAGATGAAAGGAGATTTAGTTTAACTGCTTTACACTCTTAGGTCTTGATCCAGAAAACATTTAAGAAAACAAGTAACTGAGATTATTGATGAGAGAGTCGCCTAACTGATTTATATGGCTGTAAACACTTGCTTAATTATGTAGCAGATTAGACTCTTAGCCCTCACTAAGTTGCTCAGGGCTGACCAAATTTTCCCCCCTTGAGTGCCATAGTTAGGTCAGCCTAACCCCAGTGTAGATCGACAGAAAAAAATCTTCCAACAATCTCCATCTTCCATTAAAGCTGCAGATTAATTACTCTGAGAGAAAAATCCTTCGTCAATGTAGGAAGTGTACACACACGATGGTGCAACTGAACCACAGCTGCAGCACCATAGTTATGCTGATGTAGTGCCCATAGTGTAGACATGGCCTTAGATGGTAGCACAAAGCAGAGAATAGTGAGAGATGTAGCATGAGTACAATATAAGTATTCCAAAGAAACATCATTATTTTTATTTATTTGTATTAGGATACAGCTGAGGTCAGGGCCCACTGTGCTAGATGCTGTATCCAAGAGATAATCCCTGTCCTGAAGAGTTCACACTCTAAATAAACAAGACAGATAAAGGGTGGAAGAACCAGAGCGTTATCATCTCCATTTTATGGATGGGGAATTGAGGTACAGAGAGATTATATGAATTGTCCAAGGTCACAAAATAGCCTGTGGCAGGCCCAGAGACTCGAATCCAATCTCCTAAATCTTAGTCCAGTATTTAGCCACAAGACTGTCTTTCCTCTTTTGTTCACCATTAAACTCCATGGGTGAAATCCTGGTCTCACTGAAGTAAATGGTAAAATTCCCATTGACAGCAGGAGGAACAGAAATTTCACCCTCTATCTTCTATTAGCACTTAGATAGCATGGTAATTGGTAGTATGGAAACACCATAGTCAGGCTGATAGATGGATATCTCCCCAAACATTCTGAGAGAGACAGACAGATGGAGAGACTTTCATTACATGATTTTGACAGTTGTTTTCTTACAGGCTTCGACATGCTTTTACTTAACATTAAATTACACAGATCCCCTTCCTTGGAAATCTTGACATTTTTCAGCTTTTCTACATAGAAATCCAAAAACAGTGTAACTTCATGGAGATAATAGAGGACTAGAAACAAGGAGTACTATGCCAGAGAAAAGGAAAGCAACATTCTAAAACATGCCAAGTGGTATCAGTAAACAAAAGGGGTGGGGGAATATAAAGGAAAAACAATGCCAGTGTTTTCAAAATGGAACATTAGAAAGGTGCTTTGAGCCAGTTTGTGAGCTACAGGAGCGCAAATCAAATTAAAAAAAGACCCTACTCCTGTTTTGACCATGAGATCTTCTACATCAACCATCTGGAAACAACCTGTTCCTTCCCCAAATAATTTAAAATTAAAGGGCCAGATTGTAAGGGTTTTCTAGCAAAAGTAATCTACCATGAATAAGGCATTAGCATGTAGCTGCATTGCCCCACAAGCAAGGAATGAATTGTTCCGAGTCACAATTCAGGCACCGGCTCCCACTTGTTCCACGGGGAAAGCAGTATTGCCAACCCCAGATGTTCAATAATCTGGAGTCATGCCTCCAAAAAATCATGACTGACTTTAAATTATGTTTTTTTTCTGTGTTAGTTTTTTAAAAATACATTTTGGGATCCCTTTAATTGTCTTTTGGTGTCTGAGCTTTTGAGGTGCATCTCAGTAAGGTTCTCAAGTTGTTCTATGACATGATGAGTGCTGGAAACTTACTTTGTTTTTAAATGAAAGTTGAGACTCTCACATAGTAATCCAAGAGCTGGGGCTTTAAGAAAAACACTCAATATCACAATAGGTACGATAAAAATCACATACATTGGCAATACCAAAGAAATAAGTTGCTCAAGCACTTTACCTCATGCAAGTTACTCCTGTTGGCTCACCTATGCTGGCTACAATATTAACGGAGCAGAATTAAGATTCATACATACCCTGCCAACCCATTTTCCACCCATCTGTGTGGGTGCAGGAGTCACAGCCTTAGAAATAGGAGAAGTTATTTCACAGCACAGATAAAAGTCCCCACAATCAGAGACAAATAAACGTATGGTAGTCTTTCTCCATCGCCCCATTTTCCCCCCTTTTAACATTAAATTATAATCCATGTTAGTGTTGATGTTTTCAGAATTCTGTGCTTAGTAAGTGAAATTTTTAAGCATATGCTTGTGTGCTTTGCTGGACCAGGGCCAGAGTACACAGCACTTTGTAGGAATAAGCCTTATGTAAGTTTCTGAGGGCAGATAGTCTTTTAAGTGCTTGTAAACAGCCATGAACATCTGTGATGTAATTAAATATTTAATGCCTAATGTATGCTTTTAATGGCACAGCCCTATGCTAGGATGGAGGGAAGCAGCCCTGTCCCATGGATAGCTTGGGGAAGATATTGTGCCTCATCAAGTCTCTGGTCCAGCACAGGAGAGGTATACAGGCTGTAACATCTTTTAACAGGTAGAGAACAATCCCTCCATTCCCAGCTGGGTCATCCACAATCTGTATGTCATATGGCCATGTGTCATGTGTGCTCCCAGTCAGTGGCAGAACATCCATAACCAGGTGATCTGCCTCTTTAAGGGCCTGGCGACAGACAGCCCTGTTCTATTGCCAGACCTGGCTGTGAAGGGGTTAAGTAACTATAAAAACCAGCAGATGGCTACATGGAGGGAGTGACTGCAGGAGGAAGATGGGCTCCTGCAGTAAGCTGTGACACTTAATTGAAGGGGAGAGTTTGTCCTCTTTTCAGCCCCAAGAGAAACAAGGGGAAGAGTCTCTGGGAGCCATAGCCCACAGTGGACAGAATAACTGTTTATGTTTTGCCTAAGTTTTATGTTTAAAAAATTAAACTGTGCCCTGAAGGAAGGGTCTTCAAAAGACTCTGGGTGTGGTGTTTATTCTCCCTGGGCTGAGGAGACGGGCCAGCAGCCTGCACCACCAAACTGTGGTTCACACAGAGTATGTCTATACTGCAATCACAGGGCGTGATGCAGCTCAAGTGGATTTACCTGAGTTATCTTTAATCTAGCTTGGTCTGGTACCATAGCAGTGAAGCCACAGCAGTAAGCAGTTGAATGCAGACTGTACAAGCCCACCCAGAAACCTGGGTACTAACTTGTGGAGCTAGCACATGCTATTGCATGTTTCATGGCTTCACTGCTCTGGTAGATTAACAGTAACTTAGGTATGTCTACACGAGCTGCACTCACACCCCACAACTGCAGTGTAGACATACCCAGAGCATAACACATATCCCCTGGGAGATGCTATTTTGAATAGTTAGCACTTTCTGCATTTGAGTAAGAAGTACATTATTCTCTTCTGCCACCAAGGGTCCCCAGATGATTACATAGACAAAAATCAATCACAGCTGAATTAGCCAAGCTGAACTTCAGTACTAGGTTTGTCCTTTCAGTCTGGACTTTGCTTAATCATACTATTTTGACTCTGGTTGAAACCCCCCACTGCTTTATGTAATAAAACTACTGCCAAATCAAACTGCATACTATAAATATTTAGAATTCTTTTTAAAGAAAAAGTTTATATAGTGCCATTCATCCCACAATACTTCAAAGTATGGGCCATATTTTATCTAGATGTACAGCTAGCCACATACATCATAGTAAGAGAGTGCCTGCCAATTATAATGGCTCCCAAATAAGTGCACATATGCTACAAAAGTATGGCAGTATGCTGCTAGTTCAAATCTGCTTTATAAACAGCATTATCCCCAGATTATTCCTCTTGGAGTTGTGTGCACACATGGTGGCTATAGCTTGGACATGCGGGATATTCAAATTAGCATGAGGAAAATGTGTGTCTTGCACCAGTCTCTGATTCCTGTCATGGAGAGATAGCAGTGGCTAAGCCCTGAATTTTGGTGCACCTTCAGTTGGGAAGAAAACTTCTTCCTTCCACTCCTTCTGCTGCACTTGGGTTTTTTAGAAGGCATCTAAGCACAAAGCCCTGCCAGAATTTTGCCTACATACATATACCCATCCCCTTAGAGGCAGCAGAAGCATAGGGGAAGGGAAAAGGGGAGGCCCGCCAGTCACTTTCCCCTGTAGCTACCAGCATGGAATGAATGTGGAGGCAAGAGCATGGACTGCAAAGGGGAAATGTTTTCAGAAGACACCAGGAAGTCAGTCTCTGTGCAAATAGCTAGGAATGTTAAGCTGTAGTTGAAACCACTCTGTAAATAGTTGCTTTATTAAAAAGCTAATTTTATTTAATAAGAATGGAGTCCTCTCATGTTATTATCCAGCATGTAGTACAGGAAAAATCCACCATCAGTTTTGTTTCTGCCCAGCTAAGTAATTGAGTAAATTTCATGGGCCAAGCACATTTCCCTTTAGTAAAATCCTCCTTAAATTTACCACAAGGGAACTCCTAATTTTCATGATGAGGCCTTTTCCTGGCCTAATTTGAGTGTCTGAAAAAGTCTGAATTAAAACTCCTAGGAAACTGGAAAACTTTCATTTTTACTTTTAAAATTAGGTCTAATGTATCAGGACAGGTGATTAACTGCATTACCTGCTCTGCCTAATCCACTTTATTATAAAGAAAGAAAGAAAGAACTTTCTTTGCAGGCAGAGCAGAATAAATACCTACATCAGGCCTGCACAACTCGTAAAGCGGTGAGGGCCACATTACTCCAAAGAAAACAGCTGAGGGCTGAACCCCCCCGGACCCGTGGAAACACCCCTCCCCCAGGACCTCCCGACCCCACTGAAACACCCCGCCCCAGCACCGGCCAGCCCTGCAGAAACAAACCCTCCTTTCCCAGCGCCGCCCCACCAAAACAGCTGTGGGCCATAAAGGAAGGTGGGGAGGTGATACTTGATTTTAAATCAACCAGGGGCTCCCAGCTGAAGAGGTGGCTGGGAGCTGTCAGGGGCAAACTAAAAGGCCCGGTCTCCGATGGCTGGGGGAACCCGGAGCTTTGCGTGGCTGGGGCAGGGATTTAAAGGGCCCAGAGCTCCTGCCGCTGAGGGGAGCCAGAGCTCTTTAAATCCCAGCCCCAGCCCATCCGCTGGAGCCGCGGCCAGGATTCAAAGGGCTCTGGGCTGCCCATGGTGGCGGGGAGCCCTGAGCCCTTTAAATCTCAGCTGCGGCTGGGAATATCTGTGGGCAGCCCAGAGCCCTTTGAATCCCGGCCACGGGGGGGAATCAAAGAGCTCTGGGCTCCCCGCCGCTGCGGGCAGCTCAGAGCCTTTTGAATCCTGGCTGCCACTGGGATTTAAAGGGCTCTGGGCTCCCCGCCACTGCGGGCAGCCCAGAGCCCTTTGATTCCCCACCGTGGGCCGCACAGTGAGCCTCCGCGGGCTGCATGTTGTGCAGGCCTGACCTACATAATGAAATTCTAGTTAATAAACTTCTGCCTAAGCAGGTTATTGTTCATCAGGCATGCCTAGAAGTGCTTGTGGATGTTCATGATAAACCATAATATTCTCTTCTGAAAAACACTGTGGTACAGACGGTTTCTTTTTATAAAGCAGAGGTGAAATCAGATGAAACCTGGAGGTATGCATCAAGTAGTTCACTGATGCATAACTTGATTTAAAGATCAGCATTTATGAGACAGACATCTGATCTACATGTACCACTTTATCCTGGCTGTCAGACCTTTTAATTCAGAAAATACTTGCAGTAATGTTGGTCCTTGGGAAAAGGTAGATGTGGCTGATGCTGTAAAGAGGTATCATATAAGTTACATTGCCTACATTTCCCATCTGCACACCACCCCCATGACTGTATTGGATCCTGTATCTTTTCTATAAAATGTTTAATTCCTTTTTATTATGAAAGTATGTTGCTATTGGTATGTTCACTATGTACAAAACAAGTGATATTAACAATAGAAGTCAGTTAACCTAGAGCAATCATGCTCTTTCTGCAGTTCTCCCACACTCAAAACGCCTTATCTGGCTTCAGCAGGAATTGTGTGTGTAAAGTTATTACAAATCCGGGTGCAAAAAAAGATTTGTAATGTTAAAAACACATGGCCAAATTCTCTACAGGCATAACTCCAGTGAATGACAATCGAATTAGTCTAGCAGAAAATTTGGACCATAGAACATTTCCTTTAAAATGGAATATATAAAAGCATATTGGAAATAGCACTGACATAATATTGGAGCCCATAGCAAATGGACAAGCTACTGGTGGCTTTGGTACAATTATTATAGGTGGGTTTGGTAACAACAGCAGCATCAAATTCACAGGACTATGATGTGGCTGTGGTGCTGGGTAGAATGGACTTCCATCTTCAATGGTCCCTCAAGTCTTCTAACTTTAGCAAAGATCAGTATGGGAGAATTTAGGAATCTTACCTCAATTGCATCTTCCAACCTCATTCATGGTCAGTCTTGTGCTCTATGTCCTTCAACCTCAGCTCTATAAACCGTCTGTAAAAGCATATCACCTTCTTCATGTTGCATGGGACCCCACCAGTGCAGTTGTCTTGTTCTCAACTCCTACAAGACTGCAACTTTTGCTGGGATCATCTCATTTGTGAGGGAGAAAAAAAAAATCGAACAAATGGATGTTAAAAATATACTAACTTTTGGACACTGAAAACTTTAGTTTCCTCTCCTCAGCTGTTTTTAACAGCCATATTTCTGCTCTATGTAACATCATTGTCATCATTACTTTTTTGAAGTCATATCTTAGCTGTCATACAGACATCCCACCACCAAAAACAGAGGCCTCTGAAGATGCTGCCATGCCATTGCCACAAGACAGATCCAAGGTTTGACTTCATCAGTTACAGAACCTCCTGCTGTCAGGGAAGTCAGACTGCCCAGATAGATAAAATTATTCACCCATTCAAGGTCTCTCCATCTACATGCAGTGTTGGCAGACCATTCATTTCCATTTTTAAAAGAGGCATGCACAGCTTTGGTTTTAGCATCACTGATCTTCAGCCCCATAGATTCTACAATTTTTCCACACATCTTCCAGCATTAGCTGTAGTTGGTCAGTAGTCTCTCCAAATAAGACAATATGATTCACATACTCAAGATCTTCTAAAGATGACTCTTTACATTTCACAACTCCTACTTTGGCCTCAGTCAGCTTTGTCATCACATAGTCTATTAGAATATTAAATGTAATGAGGAGAATGCATCCCTGATGTACTCCTGATTCTGCTGAAAACCAGTCTGTAATACAATCATTGATCCTCACACAGCTAAAAATACCGCAGTATAGTTCTTCCACTAGGTATACTAAATCCTCAAGCAACCCATACTGACATAGCAATAACCACACTGCTGATTGATGCACTGAATCAAAAAGCTCAAATTCTATAAACACAGTTAACTTATTATCACTCTAATTGTTTTTCCTATAACATTCTGCTGAGCAGATATAGCACGGATTGTAGATCAACCTGTACAGAAACACAGGGTGTTTCTCATTTCTGGTTTGAGACAGTGTTTTGGTTGGTTCATTAGTATGATTGTAAACATCTTCCCTGGGACTGACAGCAGTGTTATTCTCTTATAATTTGAGCAAGACTATCATCGCTTTTCTGAAAAGGGGGTGATACAGCCAATCTTTTGGAATATGATTGGTTTCTTAAACTTAAGACAACTCTGTGAAGCCAGTGAACCAAATCTGAGCCTCCATACCTTAGCAATTCTGACGAAATATTGTCAAGACCAGGCGTTTTATCATTTCATAACTTTTTGACTGCAAGCATCACTTCCTCTAATGTCACTGCCCTGTTTTCTGCTAGGTTCATTTTTGGATTAAGTTGTACTTTACAGCTTGATGGGGATCTATTCATTAATTCACAAAAATAATTGAGTTGTGCATCAGTATCCAGGCTGTATTTTCCATTTTTGTCCTTAACTGGAGGAAGCCGTGAGAATGGATATCCAGTTAGGACCTTCAAAGTCTCAAATACAAATTTCTTGTCATGACTTTCAGAGGTTCCCTCAATACACTGCTCCTTACTGTTCCACCACCGAGCATGAGCATTCCAACAGGTCCTCTCAACCAAGATATTGGTAGCATTGACTATTAAGATTTACTGATGCATCCCATTATAAGAGCCTCTTTCCAGTTTCTTAAAATTTTGCCAAGCTGTAAGCATTTTCTGTCAAAGCAGAAATTTTCCATGCTGAGTGTCTGCCTCTGCCTGAGTATTTTTGGAAACTTTCAGCCACAACAGTTGAGAACAAGGCTAGGGGAAAATATGTTGTGCCCATGTTAAAAATTCTTATGACTATTTCTTTGAGACACTTTAGCACCACTTTGCTTTACTGCAGGACTTCATATTTGGACAGTGCCCTGTGTTCACGTTCCCCTCCAGAGCCTGAAATGAAACACAGGATTTCTGAGTCTCATCATTCCTCTGCTATCAGTAAATATCTGTTAAACCCAGTGGGAAAGTGTCCCATTCCCCTGTAGTGCTGGTCTAGATGGAGGATGACATTACTACTACTGTTATCAGTTACTCTATTAACTCAAGTGGCAGAGGTTTAAAGCATCCAACTCTGCTAATAACCAGTGTAGGTTTCAATATGAAGCTACTTAATGGAATTTGTTTCTTCAGTTTGCTTTTTTTAAAACTTAGAAAAATCTCTCTCTCTCTCACACACACACACACACACACAGCTAAAAAAAACATTGCAAAGTCAAGCACTAAAAAGTTAGGAAATGCCAGAATTAAGGTTGCCTGTGCAATCTTCATTCCCACTCCCACCCCTTTCCCTTCTCCCCACTATTGTACATATGCATTATGATACAGTTTTTGTTTACATGATCATATGCTATTTATCCCCCAAAGGACCCTTTCTTCATTCAGTGCACAGGATGGACTGTGCTCTAGGAATGAATAGGGGATGTGCAATGAAGGAAAGTGGGGTTTGCAGGATCTCTACTTCACTTTCTGCAGAAGTGAGTAGGTGTGTAGTGAATGAGTCAGAGGACTGCAAGAAGAGAAAGGACAGTCTCATAGTGAAGGCAGTTGAATGCTGCCCTGGTCAATTGGATTCTATTCCTGACTCTGCCACCAAGTTTCTGTGTGATACTGGCAAGTCATTTCAACCAAAATTTTTTTACAGCTGGTCACTAATTGTATGTTCCCCAAGTTCTGGGTACCTGACTTGAGACTGTTGGTCTGATGTAAAGAAGTGCTGAGTACTTGCAACTGAAGCAAAGGAAAAACCATGCTTTGAACATATAGAGTGCTATATAAAGTTAAGTACTTTGAAAAATTAGGCTCTAGGTGTCTGAAATTGGGTACCCAAAATTACTGGATACTATTGACCTTAATTTCTCTGTACCACAGTTCCCTATCTGAAAGAGGGGGATAACACCATCCCCATACTTGAAGACATCTTGGTGAGTTGTCAGCTGGCAAAGAGATGTGGCCAGCAGGGCAGCTGGTGGAGAGGCATGGCAAGCAACTGGCTGGGTGGCTAGCAGGCAGAGAAGCGTGGCAAGCAGCCAGCAGGGCAACTGATGGAGAGGGCCAGAGCAGAGCCCCACAGAGGCAATCAGCCAGTGGGGTGGTGAGCGAGCGCCCAAGCTTCAGAGCAGGTAAGGTGCCTCCTCACCACCACCCCCTTCCACCCAACGTGGGAGGTGAACTCTGCAGATGAACCTCTGAACTCTGGGGCTGCACTGACCAAGGAGAGCAACTGTGAGTGGGGTGCAGGGAAGGGATGGACACATTAAAGGGATTTTTTGGTTACTGGACTTAAGGACTTGAGGGGAAAAGAACACTGCCCAACTTACTGGAAGATGGGTCTTTTGCTCAGGGTTTATGTTTATGAACCCTAGTTGCCGTGTTTTCCCAAATTAATGGTGAGTTACTCCCCTCCTTTATTAAAAGTTTTTGCTACACTCAGACTCTGTGTTTGTGAGAGGAAATGTATTGCCTCTTAGAGGGACCCAGGAGGTGGTGTGTAATTGTCTCAGGTGACTGAGTGGGGGCTCGAGCCAGTTTTGCATTGTATTGTTGAAAAGGAACCCTTAGGTACTGAACCTGGCCCTTGTTGTTGTCAGCTCTGACTGGCAGAAGGATTACATAGACAGTATTTATTTAGGTGTTTGGAATGTGCTACTCATCACTATAGCATGAAAGCACATTATATAAAAGAACAATTAAATATTGCCATCCAGTATACCAAGGACTTATCACCTCTAGCGTTACGAGTTAGAGCTATTAATTGACACACACCTCATTAAAAAAAAAAGTGCTCACTTGTAAGCCTTCTTAAACAAATGTGCTTTACCTTATCCCTGAAGACTACCCCATGAGCTAGGTCACAGGACACTATTAAGTCAGAGCACACCTGCTCTTTCTGCTTTATGTTTAGTGAGGGAAATCTGAGGGTAGTGGCAAGGATTCAGATTATAAAACCAGAATCAACCATTGTGGTAATCTAATCTGATGTTCTGTATAACACAAGCCATGATGTGTATGGGGATTCAAATTAGCTCACTGAAACACCACACATTACTCTGTCATCTGTGGTGAGCATGGAGATCTGAGTACAATCCAGAAACTGCCATTACCACTGAGAGTCATGGTGAAAAACTACAGTCTGGGTAGTGTCAACAGAGCACTGCATGATCCATAGCCAGCATTTGTAGGAGAGGATACAGCAGCAGCTAGTGAGCAGTTCTCAGGCTTAGCACCCCCAAAACATTTTTTCCTCAAAGAAAAGACTGCTAAAAAAATACCTTCAAAGACTTAAAGGTGAGCAGAAAGAAATGGGAAAATAAAAAGGCAAGACAGACTAGGAAGCAGGGGAGAGAACAGATAAAAGAATGGGGCCATAAAAGGACAAGAATGAGAAATATGACTGGATCAGAAACTGCTGCTCATCCAGCAAATTCAATTACGATGAATGGTCCTTATATGTTTCTGATATGCAGAGGGAGAATTAATTCTCTCACCAGCTGTCTAATCAGAGCAGCACAATGCAACTACCTAGAAAGGACTCAAAATGCATTTACTGGACCAAAATCATCCCTATGTAAATCTTTTGACATCAGTGAAGGTACATCAAGGATGAATTTAGCTCAATGTATCAAAGCCCTAGACAATGGGATTTACTAATTCTCCTTCTGACAGAGGACTCATGTGATAGCACCTTTCTTCCACTTTTAGTCAAATTACACAGAAAAGAACTGTAAGAGTTCATTAGCACATTCAAGGTTTTCAGTTTGTTCCCAGAACACAGATACCAACCTTGTCCTGAAAAAGCTGGGTGAGTATTTGGGAAATTTCACAGAAATGAGCAGCCCAAGTGTTCCACTTTCTTCAGCCCTATCGGGACCAGCACTGCCATTTGCTGTGAAACAGGACTCAGGTCTGGGTATGGAGACTGCCCTGCCATACAAAGCCATTTAATATAGTGTTTATGTCTGAAGTACAAAATCATAAAAGTTATAGATGGAAAAGCCTATTCAGTCTTCTCGGTGTCCATTTGTCTGCCAATGTAGGATTGTTTCTTGCAATATATTCTCTATTGCTTTGAAACCAAAAAGAAATTTAAGTTTGAGCATGTCTAGCATGCCACTGAGGTCTCTTGTAAGCTGGAATTGTGAAACGACTTTCCTAATTGTAGTTTCCATGGACAAAGCTTGGCAGGAGGAGGGAGAGGGAGAGGAAGAGGAGGAAGGGAGTGCATAGTGTAAGATCAGAATTTGGCCCTATACCTTTACTGACTACACATGTACGGTATCCGCCCAAATCGGCGGGTAGTAATCGATTGATCGGGATTGATTTATCGCGTCTCATCTAGAGATACATCGATCCCTGAATGAACGTCCATACTCCACTTCAGCAGGAGTAGTAAGCAGAGTCGACGGGGGAGCCGCAGCGATCGACTTGCTGCCGTCCTCACAGCCAGGTAAGTTGAATAAGATACTTTGACTTCAGCTACGTAAATAGTGTAGCTGAAGTTGCATATCTTAAATCAATCCCCCGCACCCCGCACCCCATGTAGACCAGCCCTCGGTGTCTGTTGTGCTAGGGTATCAGTTCATAGATCTATTCTCAGGTCTCCCAAGAGACTTAGTGGAAGTTCAATTGCTCATATATTTTTTGTTACTTATATAGTGCATGGCTCTGTGCAAAAGGTAAAAATTGCCAAATAACTACACTGATCAAACTACTGAAAAATGTTCAGCGGACAATAATCCTGCACTACTGGGGGTGGGGGATGTACAATCTGGCCTATTAGGTGTTATCATTTGTAATATCTATTATTCATAGATCTGTTAAATGCTGTGTATTTAATAATGGTCAGGTAAGTGCTGCATCCCAGGGAATTGGCAATGATAATTGTTTTAAAATTAACTTTTAGGAGCAATATATTCTCAGCAGTTCATATTAACCAAAGGGGAAAAAAAATCAACAAAATTGGAATTTTTAATGACCATTTTTTCTTTGTAGGGTTTATCCTTGTCTGGTACTGATATAAACCTAGACATGGTTTTGTCTGGTATCATCATGAACGCAAAGGGATGTCATTTTGCACAGCACTCTGCTCCGTGCCATGCATGTGAGGTCACGGAGGCAGGGCAATGCACTATGCAAAATGACATCCTCCAGGCAGTGTGACTTGGTCACACTCACGGGGGTGTAGGGGTATGCAGGCGAGGCAGGTTATGCAGTTCTGGATGTTCTGCATGCTGTAGACGTGGCCACCCTATTCAGGCCAAATTTAGCAAGGGGGATCTAGGGCAGTCTTCCACAGTGCCTGTGCGGGGGGATCTTTTAGGGCTCCATTACCTGGCGTAAAGGAGCCAGAGTAGGGTAAGAAATCTCACTTCTCTAAATTTTCTTTTGTAGAAGACAGCAGCCTCTTTCAAAATACAATTTTCATAGCTTTTAGCTTCATTCTGAGAAATCAAAGGGCAAAGTTTTCTCTAGGAATTTTTTTACTCTTCTAAACCTGCAATATAGTGAAGTTATGCTTTAATATTTATGAATAAATTAAATGAATCCACCTTGAACAATTTTTCATGGAATAATTTCTTCAGATACTAGTTTATTAATAATGAAACACCTGTAAATTTAATAAAGCTGTCAACCAACACCTTTTTCCCCCTTCATCCCATAAGTAGTTACACACTCCAGGACTGAGACAACAAAAATATTTTAAGCAACTAAAAATTGTGGCGGTATCAAATAGACCTGAATTATTACTATAATTATTAGCATGGTTACAATAATAATAATAATCAGCACTTACAGCATGTTTCATGTAGGCATATCTAGGCAGTTTTTAGAGAAGACTATTATTATGCTCCTCTCCCCATATTAAGCTGGATAAACAGAAGCACAGAAAGTAAAGGGATTTGCTAAAACACACATGGGTGAGTGGCAGTGTTCTTAGTGCTACAGATGGTAAAACAATCAAGGAATTAACAATCTCAACTACTACATTGTTCTTCTCTTCTGCTTTGTCTTCTCTAATACATCCAAAAGTCTACAGCCAACCTAGCCCATTTTTTGCAACTTATATCCCTTCACTGGCTTTTATACACAATTTAAACTCAATGGACCAAATTCATCTCTGGCATAATTTGGCAGGACTCCAGAGACTTCAGTCAAATCCATTAAACCTTTGCAACTCCATTGGCAGTACCAGCTTACATCAGATGTGAATTTCACACCCAGTCTATATTTTCAGGGCTCAATACAGTTGTGTCCCATGTTCTTATTCTCACACCTTGTACCCTTTGCTTGGTCCACTCCTTTTCTCTTCTTCCCCTCCTGGTTTTTTTAAAGGCACTTATAGCTGGAATAATCTCCCTCTTCTTATTTACCAAGCAATTTCCTTCAATCACCTCCCTCTGGCTGATTTTCCATCATTAATCTCTGCTTCAGTGTTACCTGCTCCTTCTCTCATACTGAACTATACTGCTTAAAACATCATTCATAATACATTAACAAAGAAGCAATTAAGAATGATTCAATAAAACCACTCTAAACTAAGAGTTTGATTGTAGATATCTTAAAGAGTACACCTATTACAATGATTTTGGTATGGAATGTTGAGGAATTAGTATGCAAAAAAACCACAAAAAGAATAAAATCATAATGCTCAATACTGTTCTGTATTCACCTTTCCCATTAAGTTCAGTCTCTTGCAGAAAGTGACATTTTGCTAACTTAGTATGAGCACCTTCAGGACTTCAAGGGACTTAGAGCAGGAATATTTCAGGTGAGCTAACTATCTCTAGAAGAGTGGCCACACTTAACAGGTCAATATTTGCCAACAGGTACCATCATTAATACCTATTCTAAGTATGGGGCCAAAGGGGAGGGAAATGTATTACAAATACCACTTTTGGCTAATGATACATTTTAATGTTGACCAATTTGTCTAGAAAAAAAAATAGGGCCCTAAACAAACATTTCAAATTAAAAAATATTTTCAAGAGAAGAGAGTCCTAGTCATTAAAAATATGAAGATACCAGTTTTAATGTGTTAAGGATAACATTTTATTCATTTGTTGTCATCAGCTCCCGTGGTCTTCAACATGCACAATAATTCTAGGGCACTTTGCCCAGTTCAATAAATGTGGTTGATATCACATTGATTTTGACAAGGGGAAGGATACAGGTAAAGTTACATTATCCTAGTTCACCACCACTCAGTGTAGATACTGAAATTGTGGTGGTTATTACTAATAGACCATCAGCCACCATGTCCAACTCAACTCCAGAGACTAATTTATAAGGGATTTTATTTAGCATCAAAAATGCTAAGTAATATTAAGCAGGTAATAAATATTTAAAGTCTGGTTATTTTTGTACGCTCCAGAAATCCAGCCCAGTTACTCTGCCAAAATATCAAAAGTGCATTTGAGTATGTTGAATAATAGATGCCAACTAATGGCTTAGTCCTGAAGTATATGCATGGGCAATACTCCCCATGAAGTAAATGGGAGGTGTTTTCCCAGAACAAGGGCTGTGGGAACAGATCCTAAATGAAGACCTGCTGCATCATGTCTGGTGCATCCATTCCCAAACCTTCAAAATCTGTTTTTGGCTCAAATCTTGTTTGCCTTATTCCTTCAGACAGCACAACTATCTTCTCACATGAGAAAGGTGAGCAGGATTTGGGGTGTTTGTAATTAGGTGGGAGCCAATCCCACAGAAGATATCCATTGATTTCAAGAACTAATTAAAAACTACAGTATCTGATGCATTATTGCTACTTCTGAATATTTTGAGACTTACCATATTCATTTTTTTTAAAAAAAAAAACAGCTCCTGGAGTCTTGTGAAAATTTTCACTTTAATTTCACAAGAGCATTGTAGCGAGGCGGTGAGATCCCCCACAGCCCCGGTGAGGGAAAGCCCTTTCCCAACCCTGCTATGGGTGGGGCCGCAGGGCCCTGCGCCCGCCCCTCAGAAGTCACGGCGCAGACCCACAAGTATAAAAGCAGACCTGCAGGGATCAGTCGGAGCCCAGCCACCACCAGGACCAGACGTCTGCGGCCACAGCCAACCGAGCCTGCCCCGCGCCCGCTGCCCCGGGGAGGACTGGCCGAGCCTGCCCCACACCCGCTACCCCGAGGAGGACTGGCCGAACCTGCCCTGCGCCAGCTACCCCGAGGAGGACTGGCCGAACCTGCCCTGCGCCAGCTACCCCGAGGAAGAGCCTAGCCTGCCTCTTGCGAGCTACCCCGAGGAGCCACTGAGCCCACCCTCGGACACTTACCCAGAGGAGCCGATGGTGTTTGAGACCGCTGGTGACGCCTCGACAACTCAGGTACCCGATGAGGGGGAGAGTGGAAGTAGCTTGGGGGCAGCTGACCCCAGTCTGGCTGCAGCGCTGCCAGAACCAATGTCAGTGTGTTGCGGCCAGGATCCCCACTGACAGCAGCGAGTCTCTGCCGCTGCTAGGGCCCCGGGCTGGGACGTAGTGGAGTGGGAGGGCCTGCGTCCCCCCTGCCACTCTTCCAAGGGTGGCAGACTCCCCCTTTCCCTGGCCTGAGGAGGCCGAAACCTGCTGTTGCTGCTCAGCCCTGCCTGAGTGCCTGAGTCTACTAACTCTGTGTTTGTTGCCCCACCCTGACCTAGGGCCGGGCGGAAGCCTATTGATAGCGAGGCGGTGGGATCCCCCACAGCCCCGCTGAGGGACAAAGCACAGCTGGGCCACACTACAAGTATCCAGAGGTACAAAACCCAAAATCCAAACGGAAAGAAACCCAAAATGTATTATTTTATTAGTCTCATCTCATAATTTCTTGGCATCTGACTCACGATCTTTGCACATTTGAGGCTGGCAATACTATTATTGCCACAAGATTATCATCTTTATCCAGCCAAATAGACAAATATTATAAGTTTCTTGTTTTTGTCTCAGTCAAGCCATTGATAGCAGCTCTGGTGATGAGCCTCAGTTCCATAGAGTCTGCGTTGGGAGCAAGACTCACAGCACCAGAACTGTTTGTTATCAGGCCTCAGAACTCAACTGGGATGATCATGACAATAATAGATAATACAGCTCCCACAGTTCGGTGCAGTGTGACCAAAAAACAGATTCATTTGCCACAAAGCAGGTCTCAATAGCCCAAACATTTACCAATCTGCTACTTGATATTAATAGAAAAATTGGTATCACGGAGAAACATAAAGGATCAGCAAATACCGCAAACAGCCGGTTTGTGAAGAGTGAAAGGAATCAAGAAAGTCAAATTACTATGTATGATACCCTGGGAAATAAAAATGTAACTACTACATAAAAGATATTGGAAGTTATTGCTGCCCAGACAGCAGCAGGTTGCTACCAATATCGGTAAATGTAACTCTCATGCTTTTATGAAGTGGAATTTTTTTGTTTTTTTAAAAGGCTAGAGAAACGAAGAGCAGCATGAAGGTGGAGTCATGGGTTTGTTGGGATCTGTGTTTCTGTACATGTGCTAAGAGTAGAATGGGAGTGTAAGCCCGTCGGTTAGGGCCTCGTCCCCCTCAGGTGCAGCGGGGAGCCAGGGCGCCTCCTTCTAGGCAGCAGGACGGGTTCCACGCCGGTCCTGTACTAAAGGGTCAAACAAATGCGGTCCCTGGGCCCTGGCCCTTAGGCACGGCGGGGCAACAAACAGTTCAGGCTCAGCTCCTGGTCACAGGGCTGAGCAAACAAAGTGTAGAGGCCCTGGCCCTTAGGCAGGGCGGGCACCGAACAGTTCAGGCTTTGGCCCTTTGGGGCAGGGCACAGCGGTAGCAAAGTCTAGGGACCCTGGCCCTTAGGCAGGGCGGGGCAACAAACAAACCGTAGCACAGCTCAGGGGTTCTGGGTGAAGGGGGAATTCTGCCACCCGGTTACGGGTGGCAGGGGGAACGCAGGCCCAACCACTCCTCTGCGTTCCAGCCCGGGGCCCTGTAGCGGCGGTCGCCGCTAAGGCGGTCAGTGGGGATCCGGACCGAAACACACTGACAGGGTGATCAGTAGGGCTCCCAACCGAAACACACTGACAAGGGTGGTCAGTGGAGATCCTGGCCGATACACACGGCCATAGGCTCGGGGCCTTCTGCAGCCTGACTGTCGTCAGCCGCCCCCCGGGCTACTTCCAACTTCCCCCTCCCCTGGTACCTGTCCTCCATCGGCGCAGTCCGGTGGGTCCCAGACCATAGGTTCCTCAGAGAACTGGGGGGCAGCAGGCTCTGGCGGCTCCTCCGGCCAGCAGGCACAGGGTAGTTCAGGCTGAGGGTCCTCAGGATACCCGGCACGGGGCAGGTGCGGCCAGCGCTCCTCTGGATACCAGGCCGGTGGCAGGGCCGGCCAGCGCTCCTCTGGGTAGTGAGCACAAGGCAAGCTGGGCCGAGCGGGAGCTCAGGCCTCCACGTCTGTGCTCTTCAGCGTCCTCCGCTCAACTGACCTCTGGGCCCTGGCTTTTATACTTCCTGTCCCGCCCCTTGACTTCCAGGGGGCGGGAACAGGCGGTACTGGCTCCGCCCATGGAGGTGCCTGCTCTGGCTCTTCTCCCTCAGGTGCAGCGGGGAGCCAGGGCGCCTCCTTACAGGGAGACAGCTAGAAATGTCCAGAATAATCCAGAAGTAGTGCCATTTGAAGTCAGTACAGAGAGACAACATCATGGACAGGATTCTCACCATGTCAGTCTGATTGCTGAGTCAGAGCACAGGGGGCAGTGTTATAAATATAGGTGCTACTAGAGTTCTTTGACTATTGCTTTCTGAAAGACAGGACTCTGGGTGTACTTCAGAGCGTTAAACTGAGGAGCTGGAAAGGGAGCATTATCCTGCATATACAAATGGCTCAGTGATGCTAGCAAATATCTAAGCCCACAGGTGCCATTTGAAAATGTTGTGGGTTCATGGGTTTTCTGTTACACTGCAAAGGGATTTTTAGGTCATTACTGTGTGTACATATAGCTAGACACCAATTGCTGCAGCACATGTGTAGGAGCACCATGCTATGCAGGAACCCAAACCTGTTTCTCCAGGTTTTGGCTCTGCACAATGGGTTTATGTAGCCGTGCTTGTTATGCTTTACCACAGTACAATTTTCATATGAAACAGATGGTATACTACATTCTGTGGCACCATGCTATGGGCCAAATGCTAGTCCCTGCAACGCACTCAAGTAAACAGGCTTGCTTCAGGGAAGTTGAAAGGACCAGAATTCTTCACAGCAATAAAAGTCATTTGATGGAGCTTTCTGCAGTTCTGCATTCTTCCGGGGTATACAGTTTCTAATTCTTTCTCACGATCCTGGTCTGGGGCTAGAGCACCAAAGCTTCCTTCTTGGAGACACTGCCTTCTTTAAGAGCCCAACAGGGGACCATCTCAGTGCCCCCAGTTGGTGTTCTTTCAGCAGCATTTCCTGGTCTCAATTTTCAACCAGACCAGCAGGGCCCATCACAATACCCTTACCTGGTCCAGCTAGGTTCTCGGCCCAGCTTGCCCTCACTGACCTTTCCACAGTCCTGCTACTCTGCCAGCCAGCCAGGCACCTAGTGCTTCCTCTTTAAACTCCAGGGAACAACTAACTGTTCTGCCATTGTTGCTTCCTTTTTATAGGGCCCTTCTGGTTCCTGATTGGCCTCTACAGGAGCCTCTCTGATTGGTTGCTCCCCTGCAGCCACTCTAGGCTACCTGAAGGACTTCTCTTCTGCTCTTTTCTGGGCAAGGGTAAGGTGAGGCTGTCATAAGTAGATAGGTAAGGTAAGGGTTAATTTTCTTTTGCCTGTAAAGGGTGAACAAAGGGAACCAAACACCTGACCAGAGGACCAATCAGAGAACTGGATTTTTTAAAAGTCAGGGGCGGGAATTGTGTACTCT
>NC_133771.1:145314295-145329135 GCF_003597395.2 Chelonoidis abingdonii
AACCCCCCCCCCCCGCCCAATTCAGGGTTATAACTGTATACAAAGAAAGGCTACAGATATTTCTCTGTAGTCTTCTGCTTCCACACACATTTCGGTGTACATCAAAGTGAGCACTGAAGCTCTGTGCTGTAACTCCCCCATGGAGATGCTATAGGCACAAATTTAAAGGTTCCTAGTTTGCACTAAAGTTGTCTACAGAGAAATGTAAATGATTTACAGAGTAAGATAAATTACACCAGTTTGAAGAAAATATGAAAATCTCATTCTGCATCAAATATCCAAACTTCCCCCTTTTAATGTCATATTTAGGTAAGTTGCACTCTCTACAATTTCCATAAAGAAGATATCCCCTTCTATAGAATTGGGGCACAATCGTGCTCCCATCAAAGTCAATAATACTGGTTTTTTAATATATCTCTCAGAATGTTCAAAGACATGATTGATGAATGTCAGTTGCTTTCCACATTAGCAGAAAGTAATTCCTATAATAAAAAAAGAAAGTTATAGGAAAACTGTTAAAATTAGTCTTTTCACTCAACTCTAAATGTTTTTAAATGAACATACTGCCTTCTATATCTAAAGGATAATTGACATTCTGGTAATAATGTCTCTTAAATTAGTTATACACTACTGGACGGATGGGTCTAAATTTTCAATTATCTTCTGGATTTCATCATTAAGTAACATACATTTCAGAAGATGTTCTCTAAAAAAAGAATTATCTACTCAACTTTCCTACTTTTTGGAACCCATTGGACCATTTCTTTGAACAACCTTGGAACTATGTCGGCTCAGTCATTTGATGACTTGCAAATTAATCATACCAACTGGAAAAAAAAAGATAACCTTGTCTGAAGTAGACTTCTTAGGATATTCATCTGAATAAGCCACTAACCTACTGCACAGGTTTTTCTTCTATATGGCTAATTATATTATTTTGTGTGTGTCTTCTTAGGGTCTATCTTTCTTACTGTGTATTACCATTTTAGGTAATTTCTTAAAATACAGTGCCAGATCATGGCCCAAGCTGCGAGACTATGCAGGGGCATAACTGAATAGTAGATACAGTTATAGCCCCACATACACATGTTCCCATGCAGACACCCCAGAAGTTGGGTCTGGGAATAGGTAAGCAAGGTCTGCACACCTACTGCTTCCCTACATGCAAGTAGAATGGGAATGTGCAAAGACTTGTCTCCACCCCTACTTTTCTGATAAGCATAGCTGAACTGGCATGACGGGAGAGAAGTTAGCTTCTGCAAAGGGCCAGTAGCAGACGTTTACCCCTGGAGCAAGGGGAATAAGGGAAGGTATTGTGCCTCTGAGAAGTAAGACTTCTTCCCTGCGCTGCTCCCTGGTACAACTACACATCTCCCCTTACACTGAGCATATTGTAAATCCAACCCACAACAACATTTATGAAGCAATAGAAATTAGAGAAGTGTTTGTCAGACCTACAATAACTTTTGTAGAGTACAAGCTAATGGCCTTAAGCCAACAAGATCAATTGATGGAGGTTAGGCTAATTATTTTTGGTAGTTATTTGTAGATGGAAAAATCTCCTGCATGTCTTTGGTTTGTTGTAATCAAATATACATTCACTCCTCCAACAAAACAATATTGCTAAGATACATTCAAGTTAACACTCAATTACTGTGTATCAAAAACTTGTTTGAATTGATAGAGGAATGTCTGCACTCAATTTTCATATCCAGTACCAGATCTCTGAATAGGTCTCCATTTACCTTTATTACCAAGTAAAAATAAAGAGAAAGAAGAAATTCAGTAAAGTGGGATAGTAGTTATTTTAGATGATGGCACTATCAATTGTCAGCACAGTACCTGTGTATTAACTCTGACTTGTAATAAACTTGATTCTATCCCTGACCAATACTGGATTATTAGGATTCAGTAATAGAAAAGAATAAAATGGCTGGAAAACCTATTTTATGGGGACACACAAATGTCTTTACTTTAAATTAAAACTAGGTCCAACTTATCAAACTATCACCATACAAATTCTGGCTGACAAGGAACTATATGCAATTATGCAGTATTTTCTCTGTCCCTCAACGGCTAGATGTTAAAGGGATCTCTCTTTTCCTATAAGTTATTAATACTTTTATAAAACAATATTTAGGATTCTGTTATATCGGGTCTTTAAAATAAGTAATTTCACACAAAATAAAACCCATACTCAGGCTCTTTTATGCTCTGGTTCTCTGAAAAAAAATGTGACTTTCACAAAGCATGAGTGTAATATCTACATTCAAAGTTAATTTATTCATTTTTTTATTTTACTGTATTTTCCCCTTTCCTCTGTGTGAGTTGCGCTAGCTGTCATGGTACACACGACACATTTAGATACCTTGTAGCATGGCAGCCATACTAGAATCTCAAAGGCTTGTAGTGCTTCAAATATTAGACACTGTGCATTCCATTACCTGAGAGACAGGAGGGTGTTCAATAGCAAATATATCTTTATGGGGCTCACAAAGAAGGAATATATATATATCCAAAGCACAAAACCTTTCTTAGATGGATATTAAACATAAGTCTCCATGGAACAATTCATATATGGATGTGATGATAATTCTGGACCTTCATGATGCCTTAGGGCTTTTACTTGGTATCCCAAGCAATTGTACAACTTGTTCATTCTCCCAGGCACAACCACCCCCTGGACTAGCCTCTCAATAGCAAAATTAATCTCTTATTGTTAGGCAGTTTAAATGGTGGGCAAACATTTTCAGTGTGCGTAAATTATTTTTACTGTACAGATGATATCAGCAAATGTTATAAATGAATGACTTACTTTGTGTTTTCTTTTAAGTGCTGTTTGTTATGATAAATTGTATTAAAGAAAGCCAAAGTTTTTTTTTTTTAATTCTGACAATATATTGTGTTTTTGCTTTAATATGTGTATTTGATGCAAGCAGCATATGGCCCTCAAAGACAGAGAATGGTCTCTGGAGGCCAGAGGGGCTGAACAGGAGGAGCTAAGGGAGTCAGAGAGGCACGTAGATGAGACCTTCTGAGACATAGTAGAGTGATCCCAACCCCTATTTTGACAGCCTCTGTGCTATTGAGGAGGATGAAAGTCTCAGGGAATAAGGTCATCATACTGGAGTGGAGGGAAATAATCCCATAGTTGGTACCTTCTTCCAGATGATGTCCTGGTATCCTCTCGCACGGAGGATACCCTCCAAGGAAGTGAACCCAAGTTATTAGGAAGAGCCAGATCATAGTAAAGGGGGATTCAATTGTTAGAAATATAGACATCTGGGTTTGTGATGACTGGGAAAACCGCACGGTAAGTTGCTTCCAGATGCAAAGGTTGTGGATATCTTGACAGATTCATGTGCAGTGCTGGGGAGGAGCTATTAGTCATGGTACATGTAGGTACCAGTGACATAAGGAAAGGTAGGAGAGAGTCCCTGAAGGCCAAATTTAGGCTGCTTGATGGGAGGTTAAAGTCCAGGACCTCCCTCATAGCATTCTCTGAAATGTTCCCCATTCCACGCACAGGGCCAAGACAGGCAGAATTCCAAGGTCTATATGCATGGATGAGACCCTGTTCATAGGAACCCTAACCCTAGCTCCAAGTAGCCTACCCATGGGAACCCTGACCCTAGGGCGGGAAGCCCTCCCAATAGGAACGCTAACCCTAGCTCCAAGTGCTCTATCGATAGGAACCCTAAACCTAGATCCAAGTGCCCTACCCAAGGGAACCCTAACCCTAGGGCAGGAAGGCCTACCCATAGGAACCCTAACCATATCTAAAAGTGCCCTACCCATAGGAACCCTAACCATAGACAGGAAGAGCTACCCTTAGGAATCCTAACCCTAGCTGCAACTACTCTACCCATAGGAACCCTAACCATACCTCTAAGTGCCCTACATATAGGAACACTAACCCTAGCTCCAAGTTCCCTGCTCATAGGAACCGTAATCCTAGGGTGCGAAGGTCTACCCATAGGAAACCTAACTGTAGCTTCAAGTGCCCTACCCATAGGAAACCTAACCCAAGGGTGGTAAGCTCAATCCAGAGGAAACTCAACTCTAACTTCAAATACCTTATCCATAGGAACCATAACCCTAGCTCCAAGTGTCCTACCCATAGGAACCCTAACCCTAGGATGGAAAGCCCTACCAATAACAAACCTAACCCTAGGAAGAGAAGCCCTATCCATAAGAACCCTAAACCTAGATCCAAGTGCCCTACCCATAGGAACCCTAACTCTAGGGCAGGAAGCCCTTCCCATGCGAACCCTAACCCTAGCTAAAAGTGCCCTACCCATAGGAAGCATAACCCTAGGTCGTAAAACTCTTCCCAAAGGAACTCTAACCATACGGCAAGAAGCCCTAGCCATAGGAACCGTAACCTTAGCTCCAGGTGCCCTACCCATAGGAATCCTAACCCTAGGTCCAAGTGCCCTAACCATAGGAACTATAACTTTATGGCAGAAAGCCCTACGCATAGGAAGCATAATCCTAGCGTGGGAAGTCCTACCCAAAGGAACTTTAACTGTATTGCAGGACAACCTGCAAATAGGAACCCTAACCCTCGCTCCAAGTTCCCTAATCATAGGAACCCTAACCCTAGGTTCAAGAGTGCAAGCCATACGAACCCTAACTCTAGGGTGGGAAGCCCTACCCCTAGGAACACTAACTCTACCTACAAGTGCCTTACACATAGGAACTATAACCATAGGTCTAAGTGAACTACTCATACAAACCCTAACACTAGCTCCAAGTGCTCTACCCATAGGAACCCTAAGCCTAGGGCGGAAAGGCATAGCGACACAAACCCTAGCCCTAGAACCAAGTGCTCTACCCATAGAAACCCTAAACCTTGCTCCAAGTTACCTAACCATAAGAGCACTAACCCTAGCTCCAAGTGACCTGCTCATAGGAACCCTAACCATAGCTTCAAGTGCCCCACCCTTAGGAACCCTAATCCTAGGGCCGGAAACCCTACCAATAGGAACCCTAACCCTAGGGTGGGAAGCCCTACCCATAGGAACCCTAATCCTAGCTCTAACTGCCCTACGCGTAGGAACCCTAACCCAAGCTCCAACTGCCCTACCTATAGAAACCCTAACCCTACGGTGGGAAGTCCTATCGTAAGAAACCCTAACCCTAGGGCGGGAAGCCCTACACATAGGAACCCTAACATTAGCTCCACTTGACCTACCTGTAGGAACGCTAACCCTAGGGAGGGAAGCCCTACCCATAGGTATCCTAACCCTAAGGAGGGAAACCCTACCCATAGGAACCCTAACCCTAGCTCTAAGTGCCCTACCCATAGGAACCCTAACATTAGCTCCAAGTCAACTACCCATAGGAACCCTCACCCTAGCTAAAAGTGACCTACCCATAGGAACCCTAACCTTAGGGCGGGAAGCCCTACTCATAGGAACTCTAACTCTAGCTCCAAGTGACCTACCCATAGGACACCTAACCCTAGCTTCAAGTGACCTACCCATAGGAACCCTAACCCTAGCGCCAAATGACCTACACATAGGAACGCTAACCCTAGTTAGAAGTTAACCCTAGAGCAAGAAGCCCTACCCATAGGAACCCTAACCCTAGCTCCACGTGCCCTACCCATAGGAACCATAACTCTCGGGCGGGAAGACCTACCCATAGAAAGCTTAACCCTAGCTCGAAGTGGCCTATCCATAGGAAACTTAACCATAGGGCAGGAAGCCCTACCCAATGGAACCCTAACCCAAGCTAATAGTGCCCTACCCATAGGAACCCTAACCCTAGATCCAAGTAACTTACACATAGAAACTCTAACCCTAGCTCCAAGTGACCTACCCATAGGAACCCTAACCCCAGCAGCGGGAAGCCCTACCCATAGGAACCCTAACCCTAGCTCCAAGTGACCTACAAATAGGAACCCTAACTCTAGCTTCAAGTGACCTATCCATAGGAACCCTAACCCTAGGGCTGGAAGCCCTTCCCATAGGAACACTAACCCTAGTTCCAAGTGACTTACCCATAGGAACCCTAACCCTAGGGTGCGAAGCCCTACACATATGAACCCTAACCCTAACTTCAAGTAACCTATCCGTAGGAACCCTAACCCTAGGGCTGGAAGCCCTTCCCATAGGAACCCTAACCCTAGTTCCAAGTGACTTACCCATAGGAACCCTCACCCTAGAGGGGGACGCCCAACCCATAGGTACTTTAATTCTATCTCCAGGTGGCCTACCCATAGGAACCCTAACCCTAGGGAGGAGCCCTACCCATAGGAATCCTAACCCTAGCTTGAAGTGACCTACCCACAGGAACCTTAACCATAGCTCCAAGTGGCCTATCCATAGGAACCCTAACCTAAGGCGGGAAACCCTACCCATACGAACAATAAACCTAGCTCCAAATCACCTACCCACAGGAACCCTAACCCTAGAGTGGGAAGCCCTACCCATACGAACCCAAACCCTAGCTCCAAGTGACATACTCATAAGAACCCTAACCTCAGCAACGGGAAGCCCTACTCATAGGAACCCTAACCCTAGTTCCAAGTGACCTACCCATAGGAACTCTAACTCTAACTCCAAGTGACCTACACATAGGAACCTTAACCCTACGGCAGGATGTCCTACCCATAGAAACCGTAAACCTAGGGTGGGAAGCCCTGCCCATAGGAACCCTAACCCTTACTCCAAGGGACCTACCCAAAGGAACCATAACCCTAGCTCCAAGTGACCTACAGATAGGAACCCTAATACTAGGAGGGAAGCCCTACCCACAGGAACCAAAACCCTAGTTCTAGGTGACTTACCTATAGGAACCCTAACTTTAGGGCAGGAAGACCTAACCATAGGAACCATAACCCTTGCTCCAAGTGACCTATCCGTAGGAACCTTAACTCTAGGGTGGGAAGCCCTACCCATAGGAAACCTAACCCTAGGGCAGGAAGCCCTAGCCATAGGAACCCTAACCATAGCTCCAAGTGACCTACCCATATGAACCCTAACTCTAGGTCGGGAAGCCCTATAGAAAAGAACCCTAACACTAGCTCCAAGTGACCTACCGATAGGAACCCTAACCCTAGCTCCAAGTGGCCTACTCATGGCACCCCTAACCCTAGGGCGGGAAGCCCTACACATAGAAACCCTAAACTTAGAGTGGGAAGCCCTACCCATAGGAACTCTAGCTCTAGCTCCAAATGACCTACCCATAGGAACCATAACCCTAGCTCCAAGTGACCTACCCAAAGGAACCTTAACCCTAGAGTGAGAATCCCTACCCATAGAAACTAAACCCTAGCTACAAGTGACCTACCTCTAGGAACCCTACCCTAGGACAGGAAGCCCTACCCATAGGAATCCTAACCCTAGCTCCACGTGACCTACCCATAGGTATCCTGCCCTAGGGCAGGAAGCACTACACATAGGAACCCTAAAACTACCTCAAAGTGACCTACCCATAGGAACCCCAACTCTAGGGTGCAAAGCCCTACCAATAGGAACCCGAACCCTAGCTCCAAGAGGCCTACCCATAGGAAACCTAACCCTAGGGCAGGAAGCTCTCCCCAGTGGAACCCGAACCCTAGCTACAAGTGACTTATCCATAGGAACCCTAACCCTAGGTCCAAGTGACCTACCCATAAGAACCCTATCCATAGGCGGGAAGTCCTACACATAGGAACCCTAACACTAGCTCGAAGTAGACTACCCATAGGAAACCTAACCCTAGGGCGGGAAGCCATACCCATAGGAACACTAAACCTAGCTCCAAGTAACCTACCCATAGGAACCCTAACACTAGAGCGGGACGCCCTATCCATAGGAACCAAAACCATAGCTCCAAGTGACATACCCATAGGAACCCTAACCCCAGGGGCGGGAAGCCCTAGCCAAAGGAACCCTAACCCTAGCTCAAGTGACCTACCCATAGGAACCCTAACCCTAGCTCCAAGTGAACTATCCATAGAAATTTTAACGATAGCTCCAACCCTAACTCTAAACCTAGTTCAAAGTAACCTAGCCATAGGAACCCTAACCCTAGAGCGGGAATGTCATAAAGCATAAGTCCCAATTCTGAACTTAGCGTCCAAAATGTGGGTGCCTGCATGAACCTTTCAAGCTTAATTACCAGCTTGGATCTGATAGCGCTGCCACCAGCCAGGAATTTCAGTGCCTGACTCACTCTGATCTCCCCAAACCTTCCCTGGGGGACCCCAAGACTCAGATGCCCTGAGCCTCACAACAAAGGGAAATAACCCACTTCCCTTCCCCCTCTTTACCTCCTCCCAGATCTTCCTGCCCTGGGTACACTAGGAGATTACTCTGCTTCAATTCCTTGAAACACAAACACCGAGAGTCAAGTGTCTCTCCCCCTCACCCAGAGGCTATACAATTCAAGCTTAGTAACTCTAACACAAAGAGATTCCCCCTCCCTTCGTTCCCTTAGCCTTAACCAGAAAAAAAAAATCAAACAGGTCTTAAAAAGAAAGCTTTATATAAAAAGAAAGAAAAAGACATAAAAATGGTCTCTGTATCAAGGTGACAATATACAGGGTCATTGGCTTAAAAGAAAACAAAAAGAACTACAAGTTAACACATTCCAGCAACTACACACATGTAAATACAAAAAACAATATAAAAACCTATATTGTCTTATACCTGTACTTACAACTGGGAAACAGAAGATTTTAAAGCCTGGAGATAGAGAGATTACTCTCAGAGACGAGAGAGCAACAGAGAACCATACAAAGACACACACCCAAAAATTCCCTCCCTAAGCTTTGAAAAATCCGGTTTCCTGATTGGTCCTCTGGTCAGGTGTTTGGTTCCCTTTTGTTAACCCTTTACAGGTAAAAGAAACATTAACCCTTAGCTATCTATTTATGACAGGGAAGTCCTATCCATAGGAACCATAATCCTAGCTCCAAGTGACCTACCATTGCAACCCTAACCCTAAGGCGGGAAGCCCTACTCATAGGAAACCTAACCCTAGATTGAAGTGGCCTACCCATAGGAAACATAACCAAAAGGCGGGAAGCCCAACCGAATGGAACCCTCACTGTAGCTCCAAGTTACCTACCCATAGGAACCCTAACCCTAACTCCAAGTGACCTAGCCATAGGAACCCTAACACTAGAGAGGGGAAGCCCTTCCCAAAGGAACTCTACCTCAAGCTTCAAGAGACCTACCCATAGGAACCCTAACCCTGGGGAGGGAAGCCCTACTCATAGGAACTCTAACCCAAGCTGCAAGTGACCTACCCATAGGAATCCTATCACTAGAGCTCGAAGCCTTATCCATAGGAACCCTAACTCTAGCTTCTAGTGACCTACCCATAGGGACCCTAACCCTAGCTCCAACTGATCTGCCCATAGAAACCCCAACCCTAGGTCGGGAAGCCCTACCCATCGGAACCCTAAACCTAGCTCCATGTAAGCTACCAATAGGAAACTTAACCCTAGGGTGGGACGCCCTACCCATAGGAACCCGAACCTTAGCTCCAAGTGACCTACCCATAGGAATCCTAACCATAGCTCCAAGTGACTTACCCATAGGAACCCTAACCTAGGGCGGGAAGCCTGACCCATAGGAACCCTAAACCTAGTTCCAAGTGACCTACCCATAGGAATCCTAATCCTAGGGAGGGAAGCCCTACCCATAGGAACCTTAACCCTAGTTCCAAGTGACCTACCCATAGGAACCCTAACCCTAGCTTCTAGTGACCTACCCATAGGGACCCTAACCGTAGCTCCAACTGACCTGTCCATAGGAACCCCAACCTTAGGTCGGGAAGCCCTACCCATTGGAACCCTAACCCTAGTTCCATGTGACTGACTAATAGGAACCCTAACCCTATCTCCAAGTGAACTACCCTTAGGAACCCCAACCTAGGGCAGGAGTCCTAACCCATAAGAACCCTAACCCTAGCTCCAAATGACTTACTCATAGGAATCCTAAGCCTAGGGAGCAAAGCCCAACACATAATACTCTAATTCTAGTTCCCAGTGGAATACCCATAGGAACTCTAATCCTAGGGCGGGAAACCCTTCCTATAGGAACCTTAACTCTAGGGAGGGAACCCCTTCCCATAGCAACCCTAACCCTTTCTCCAAGTGACCTTCCCAGGAAAACCCTAACCCTAGGACGGGAAGCCCTATGCATAGGAACCCTTAACCTCTATCCAGGTGACCTACCCATAGTAATCCTATCCTTGGGGCGTGAAGCCCTACCTATAGGAACCCTAACCCTAGCTCCAAGTGGCCTACCAATAGGAACCCTAACCCTAGGGCAGGGAGCTCTACCATACGAACCCTAACCCTAGAATGGGAAGCCCTAGCCATATGAACCCTAACCCTAGCTCCAAGTGACCTAGCCATAGGAGCCCTAACCCTAGCTCCAAGTGGCCTACCCATAGGAATCCTAACCTTAGGGCTGGAAGCCCTATCAATAGGAACCCTAACCCTAGGGCGGGAAGCCCTACCCATAGGAATCCTAACCCTAGCTCCAAGTGACCTAGCCATAGGAAAACTAACTCTGGAGCAGGAAGCCCTACCCATAGGAACCCTAACCCTATTGTGCAGAACCCTAACCTTAGGGCAGGAAATCCTACCCATAGGAACCCTATCCCTAGATTGGAAAGCCCTACCCATAGGAACCCTAACCCTACCTCCATGTGATGTAACCACAGGATCCCTAACCCTAGCTCCAAGTGGCCTACCGGTAGGAACTCTAAACCTAGAGGGGAAAGTCTTACCCTTAGAAACCATAAACCTAACTCCAAATGACCTAACAATAGGAACCCTAACCCTAGCTCCAAGTGACCTACCAATAGGAACCCCAATCATAGGGCGGGAAGCCCTACCCATAGGACCTGTAACTGTAGCTCCAAGTGATTTACACATAGGAACCCTACCCCTACCTCCAAGTGACTTACCCATAGGAACTCTAAACCTAGCTCCAAATGACCTATTCATAGGATCCCTAGCCTAGGGCCGAAAGCCCTGCCAATAGGAATTGTATCCCTAGATCCAAGTGACCTACCCATAGGAAATCTAACCCTAGGGCATGAAGCACTGCCTATAGGAACCCTAAACCTAGCTTCTAGTGCCCTATCCACAGGAATCCTAACCGTAAGGCAGGAAGCTCTACCCATAGGAACCTTAACCCTACCTCTAAGTCACCTTCCCAAAGAAACCCTATCCCTAGGGCGGGAAGCCCTACCAATAGGATCCCTAATCCTATCTACAAGTGACCTACCCATAGGAATCCTATCCTTAGCTCCAAGTGACCTATCCATAGGAAACCTAACCCTAGTTCCAAGTGTCCTACCCGTAGGTACCTTAACCCTATAGCGGGAAACCCTATGCATAGGAACCCTAATCCTAAAGCGGGAAGCCCTACCCATCGGAACCCTAACTCTACCTCCAAATGACCTACTCATAGGAACCCTAACCCTGGAGCAGGAAGTCCTACCCATAGGAACCCTAACCCTAGCTCCATGTGAACTGTTCATAGGAATCCTAATCCTTACTCCAAGTGGCTTACCCATAGTAACCCTCACCCAAGGGCAGGAAGCCCTTCCCATAGGAATCCAAACCCTAGCTCCAACTGACCTACCCATAGGAACCCTAACCCTAAGGCAGGAACTCTACCCATAGGAACCCTAACCCTAGATCAAAGTAACCTACCTATAGGAACCCTAACCCTAGCTCAAAGTGACCTATCCATAGGAACCTTAACCATAGGGTGGGAATCCTTACCCATAGGAACCCTAAGCCTAGGGCAGGAAGCTCTACCCAAAGGAACCCTAACTCTAACTTCAAGTGAGCTATGCATAGGAACCCTTACCTTAGGGCGGGAAGCCCTGCTCAGAGTAACCCTAACCCTAGATCCAAGTGTCCTCTCCATAGGAACCCTTATCCTAGCTCCAAGTGACTACCCAAAGGAAGCCTAACCCCAGCTCCAAGTGACCTACTCATAGGAACTCTAATCCTACCTCCAAGTGACCTACCCATAGGAACCCTAACCCTACCTCCAAGTGACCTACCCATAGGAAACCTAACTCTAGCTGGAAATGGCCTACATATCGGAACCCAAACCCAAACCCTAGCACGGGAAGCCCTACCCATAGGAACCCTAACCCTATATCTAAGTGACCTACCCATAGGAACTCTAACCCTAGCTCCAAGTGTTCTGTACATAGGAACCCCAACCTTAGGTCAGGAAGCCCTACCCATTGGAACCCTAACCCTAGCTCCAAGTGATCTACCAATAGGAATCCTAACCCTAGCTACAAGTGGACTACCCATAGGAACCCTAACCATAGAGCGGGAAGCCCTACCCACAGGAACCCTAATCCTGGCTTCAAGTGACCAGCCCAAAGGAACATTAAACCTAAGGAGAGAAACCCTACCCATAGGAACCCGAACCCTAGGACAGGAAGCATCCCCATAGGAACCCTAACCCTAGCTCCAAGTGACCTACTTTTAGGAACCCTAACTCTAGGGCGGGAAGTCCTACCCATAGGAACCCTAATCCTGGCTTTAAGTGACCTAGCCATAGGAACACTAAGCCTAGGGAGGGAAACCCTACCCATAGTAACCCGAATCCTAGGACAGGAAGCCTCCCCATAGGAACCCTAACCCTAGTTCCAAGTGACCTACTCTTAGGAACCCTAACTCTAGGGCTGGAAGCCCTACCCATAGGAACCCGAACCCTAGCTCCAAGTGCCCTGCCCATGGGAAACCATACCATAGCTCCAAGTGACTTACCCACAGGAACCCTAACTCTAGCTCCAAGTGACCTACCCATAGGAACGCTAACCCAAGCACGAAGTGATCTACTCATAGGAAACCTAACCAAAGCTTCAAATGATCTACCAATAGGAACTCTAATCCTAGCTCCAAGTGGCCTACCCATAGTAACTCTAACCCTAGGGCGGAAAGGCCTACCCATAGGAACCCGTAACCATAGTGCGGGAAGCCCTACCCATAGGAACTCTAATCCTCGTTCCAAGTGACCTGCCTATAGGAACCCTAACTCTATCTCTAAGTGACCTACCCAAAGTAAACTTAACCCTAGTGCAAAGTGGACAACCCACAGGAACTCTAACGCGAGTTCCAAGTGACTTACCCATAGGAACCGTAACCCTAGCTCCAAGTGACCTACCTATAAGAAATGTAACCTTAGCATCAAGTGGAAAATCAATAGGAACCCTAAGACTAGGGCAGGAAGACCTGCCCATAGTAACCCGTAACACTAAGGCGGGAAGCCCTACACATAGGAACCCTAACCCTAGCTCCAAGTGACCTACCCATAGGAACCCTATCCCTAGGGGGGGAAGCCCTACCCATAGGAATCCTAACTCTAGCTCACAGGTGACCTACTCATAGGAATCCTAACCCAAGCTTTAAGTGACCTACATATAGGAACCCTAACCCTAGCTCCAATTGACCTACCCATAGTGTGATGGGACAAGGCCAGATGGCTACAGTAAAGTACTGAGAAACAGGTATGTTAGCCCCAGGCTAAACAAATCCCTAGTACCCTGGTACCAAATGGCAGTTGCTCCAGGTTAATCAAGGCACCTGGAGCCAATTAAAATCTTTCTAGAAGGTAGCAGAGATAGCTACTTTAATTAGAACACCTGCAGCCAATCAAGGCAGGCTAATCAGGGCACCTGGGTTTAAAAAGGAGCTCACTCCAGTTAGGCAGGGAGGAGCCAGAGGAGAAGGAGCGTGTGTGAGGAGCTGGGAGCAAGAAGGCAAGGAGCTAAGAGTGGAGAGTTGTACTGGCTGGAGGTTTGAGAGAGGACTAAGTGTTATCAGACACCAGGAAGGAGGCGTGTTGGTGGGATTAAAGAAGTGGTTTGGAGGAGGCCATGGGGAAGTAGCCCAGGAGTTGTTAGCTTCATGCAGCTGTTACAGGAGGCACTATAGACAGCTGCGATCCACAGGGCCTGGGCTGGAACCCGGAGTAGAGGCGGCGCCGGGTTCCCCCCAACCTCCCACTCCTGATCACACAGGAGGGGCTGACCCAGACTGTGGGTTCCACAAGAGGGGAAGATCACTGAGGTGAACAAATCCGCCAATAAGCGCAGGACCCACCAAGGTAGAGGAGGAATTTTGTCACAGTAGGACGCTAACCCTAGGGTGGAAGCCCTACCCATAGAAACCCTAACTCTAGCTCCAAGTGCTACCTATAGGAATCATAATCTTTGGGCGGAAGCCTACCATAGGAACCCTAAACCTAGCTGCAAGTGACCTACCCATAGGAAACCTAACCCTAGGCTCCAAGTGGCCAACCCATCGAACCCTAACCTAGGGAGGGAGCGCCTACCCATAGGAACGTAACCTACTCACAGTGACCTACCACAGGAACCCGTAACCCAGCTCTAATAAACCTACCCATAGGAAACCTAACCTAAGCTCCAACTTGGCGTAGCAAAGGAACCCTAACTATAGGGCAGAGAGTCCAACCGCAATAGGAACCTTTCACTCAGGCAGGGAAAGATACCCATTACCCCATATAAACCCTAACCGCTAGGGCGGACAAGCCTACACATAGAGCTAACCCCAGGGCGGTAAGCCCTATATAGGAACCCTAACCCTAGCTCCAAGTGACCTTCCATAGGAACCCTAACACTAGCTCCAAGTGGCCTACACATATGTACCCTAACCTGAGGGAGAGAAGCCCTATCCATAGGAACCTAGCCCTAGCTTCAAGTCACCTACCCTAAAAAAGAATCTAACCCTAGAGTGGGAAGCCTATCCTTTTCAGGACCTAAACCTACTCCAATTGACCTACTGTGACCCTAAAACCCTAGCTCCAAGTAACTACCATAGGAATCTTAACCCA
>NC_133771.1:145329160-145334570 GCF_003597395.2 Chelonoidis abingdonii
TGGGTTAAGATTCCTATGGTATTTACTTGGAGCTAGGGTTTTAGGGCCATGCGGGTCAATTGGAGCTAGGTTTAGGTTCCGAAGGATAGGCTTCCCACTCTAGGGTTAGAGTTCTTTATGGGAGGTGACTTGAAGCTAGGGCTGGTTCCTATGGATAGGGCTGTCTCTCCTCAGGTTAGGGTACCATATGTGTAGGCACTTGGAGCTAGTGTTAGGGTTCCTATGGAAGGTCACTTGGAGCTAGGGTTAGGGTTCCTATAATAGGGCTTACCGCCCTGGGGTAGCTTCTTATGTGTAGGCTTTCCGCCCTAGGGTTGGTTTATATGGGGTATATGGTTGCTTTCCCTGCCTGTGAAATTCCTATGGGTTGGCTCTCTGCCTAGAGTTAGGGTTCCTTTGCTAGCCAGTTGGAGCTAGGGTTAGGTTTTCCTATGGGTAGTTATTAGAGCTGGCGTTACGGGTTCCTGTGGTAGGTCATGAGTAGGGTTACGTTCCTATGGGTTAGGGCTCCCTCCCTAGGGTTAGGGTTCGTATGGGTTGCCACTATGGAGCCTAGGGTTAGGTTTCCTATGGGTAGGTCACTTGCAGCTAGGTTTAGGGTTCCTATGGTAGGCTTCCGCCCAAAGATTATGATTCCTATAGGTAGCGACTTGGAGCTAGAGTTAGGGTTTCTATGGGTAGGGCTTCCACCCTAGGGTTAGCGTCCTACTGTGACAAAATTCCTCCTCTACCTTGGTGGGTCCTGCGCTTATTGGCGGATTTGTTCACCTCAGTGATCTTCCCCTCTTGTGGAACCCACAGTCTGGGTCAGCCCCTCCTGTGTGATCAGGAGTGGGAGGTTGGGGGGAACCCGGCGCCGCCTCTACTCCGGGTTCCAGCCCAGGCCCTGTGGATCGCAGCTGTCTATAGTGCCTCCTGTAACAGCTGCATGAAGCTAACAACTCCTGGGCTACTTCCCCATGGCCTCCTCCAAACCACTTCTTTATCCCACCACACGCCTCCTTCCTGTGTCTGATAACACTTAGTCCTCTACAAACCTCCAGCCAGTACAACTCTCAGTAGATGCCCTACCCATAGGAACCATTACCCTTGGGAGGGAAGCACTACCCATAAAAACCCTAACCGTAAGGCGGTTATCATTACTCATAGGAAACCTAACCGTAGCTCCAAGTTACCTACCCATTGGAACCCTAACCCTAGCTCCAAGTGACCTACCCATAGAAACCCTAAACCTTGCTCCAAGTGACCTACCCATAAGAACTCTAACCCAATGGCGGGAAGTTGTACCCATAGGAACCCTAATCCTAGAGCGGAAAGGCCTACTCATAGGAACCATAACCCTAGCTCCAAGTGACTTACTCATAGGTATCCTAATCCAAGGGTGGGAAGCCCTACTCATAGGATCCCTAACCCTAGCTCCAAGTATTCTACCTATAGGAACCCTATGCCTAGGGCGGGAAGCTCTACCCATAGGAACCCTAACTCTCACTCCAAGTGACTTAGCCATAGGAACCCAACCCATACCTCCAAGTGTCCTACCCATCGGAACCCTAACTATAGGGCAGGAAGCCCTACTGATAGGAACCCTAACCCTAGCTCCAAGTGGTCTACCCATAGGAACCCTAAACCTAGAGCAGGAAGTTTTACCCATAGGAACCCTAATCCTAGCTCCAACTTACCTACCCATGGGAACCCTAATCCTAGGGTGGGAAGCCCTACCCATAGGAATCCTTATCCTAGCTCCAAGTGGCCTACCCATAGGAACCCTAACCCTAACTGCAAGTGACCTACCCATAGGAACTCTAACCCTAACTCGAAGTGACCTAGCCAAAGAACCCTCACGCTATCTCCAAGTCACCTAACATGCGAACCCTAACGCTAGCTCCAAGTGGCCTACCCATAGGAACCCTAACCTTAGGGCGGGACAGCCTAAACATAGGAACCCTAATGCTAGGGCTGGAAGTCAGACCCTTAGGATCCCTAAACCTAGCTCCAACTGACTTACCCATAGGAACCCTAATCCTAGATCCAAGTGGCCTATCCATGGGAACCCTAACCCTAGTGCATGAAACTCTACCCTTTGGAACCCAAACTCTAGTTCCAAGTGACCTACCCTTAAGAAATCTACCCCTAGGGCGGGGAGCCCTACCTATAGGAACCCTAATCCTAGAGGAGAAGCCCTACCCATAGGAACCTTAACCCTAGATCCAAGTGACCAACCCATAGGAACCTTAACCCTAGGGTGGGAAGCCCTACCCATAGGAACCCTAATCCAAGCACCAAATAACCAACTAAAAGGAACTCTAAACCTCGGGCGGGAAGCCCTACCCATAGGAACCCTAACCCTAGCTCTAAGTTGCCTACACAAAGAAACTCTTACCATAGCTACAAGTGACTGGCCCATAGGAACTCTAAACCTAGCTCCACAAGACCTACCCATAGGATTTCTCACCCTAGCTCCATGTGACCTACACACAGGAACCCAAACCTTAGCTCAAAGTGGCCTACCTATAGGAACCCTAACCCTAGGACGGGAAGCCCTACCAATAGGAACCCTAACCATAGGGCGGGAAGCCCTACCCATAGGAATCCTAACCCTAGCTCCAAGTAATCTACCCATAGGAACCCTAACCCTAGGGCAGGAAACCCTACCTATAGGAACCCTAAACCTAAGGTGGTAAGCCCTACCCTTAGGAACTCTAACACTAGCTTGAAGTGACCTACTCATAGAAACCCTAACGCTAACTCCAAGTGGTCTACCCATAGGAACCCTAACCCTAGGGCGAGAAGCTCTACCCATAGGAACCCTAATCCTAGTTCCAAGTTACCTAACCATGGGAACCCTAATCCTTGGGTGGGAAGCCCTACCCATAGGAACTCTAATCCTAGCTGGAAGTGTCCTACCGATAGGAACCCTAACCCTAACTCCAAGTGACCTACCAATAGAAACCCTAAACCTAACTTCAAGTGACCTAGCCAAAGAACCCTAACCCTAGCTCCAAGTCACCTAACATGGGAACCCTAACGCTAGCTCCAAGTGGCTTACCCATACGAACCCTAACCTTCGGGCGGGACACCCTACACATAGAAACCCTAACCCTAGGGCGGGAAGTCCGACCCATAGGATCCTTAAACCTAGCTCCAAGTGATTTACCCATAGGAACCCAAAACCTAGCTCCAAGTGGCCGATCCATACAAATCCTAACTCTAGGAAATAAAGCTCTACCCATTGGAACACTAACCCTACCTCCAAGTGACCTACCCTTAAGAACTCTATCCGTAGGGTGGTAAGCCCTACCTAGAGGAACCTTAACCCTAGCTCCAAGTGACGTATCCATAGAAACGCTAACCCCAGGGCAGGAATCCCTACCCATAGGAACTCTAATCCTAGCTCCAAGTGATCAACCCATAGGAGCCCTAACCCTTGGGAGGGAAGCCCTACCCATAGGAACTGTAACACTAGCTACAAGTTACTGGCCCATAAGACCTCTAACCCTAGCTCCAAGTGACCTACCCATAGGAACCCTAACCCTAGCTCCAAGTGTCCTACTCATAGGAACCCTAACTCTAGGGCGGGAAGCTCTACCAAAAGGAATCCTAACTCTAGCTCTAAGTGACCGACCTTTAGGAACCCTAACCCTAGCTACAAGTGACCTACCCATAGCAACCCTAACCCTATCTCCCAGTTGCTTAATCATATGAACCCTAACCCTATGGTGGGAAGTCCTACCCATAGGACCCCTAAACCTAAGGCGGGAAGCCCTACCCATTGGAACACTAATCGTAGCTTCAAGTGACCTACCCATAGGAACCCTACCCTAAGGCGGGAATCCCTATCCATAGGAACCCTTACTCAAGCTCTTAGTGACCTAAACATAGGAACCCTTACCATAGTTCCAAGTGACCTACCCATAGAAACCCTAATTCTAGCATCAACTGACCTACTCAAAGCAACCCTAACCCGAGCTCAAAGTGACCTACCCATAGGAACCCTAACCCTAAGGCGGGAAGCTATACCCAAAGGAACCCTAAACTTAGCTCCAAGTGACCTACTCTTAGGAACCCTAACACTAGATCCAAATGACCTACCCATAGAAACCCTAACGCTAGCTCCAAGAGGCCTACCCATAGGAACCCTAAACCTAGGGCGGGAAACCATACACATAGGAACCCGTAACCCTCGGGCAGGAAGCCCTACCCATAGGAACCCTAATCCTAGCTCCATGTGACCTACCCATAGGAACCCAAACCCTAGAGCGGGAAGCTCTACCCATAGGAACAATAACTCTAGCTCCAAGTGACTTATCCATAGGAACAATAACCCTAGATCCAAGTGATCTACCAATAGGTACCCTAAGCCTAACTCCAAGTGACCTGTCCATAGGAATCCTAACTCTGGCTCCAAGTGGCCTACCCATAGGAACTCTAACCTTAGAGCGGGAAGTTCTGCCCATAGGAACCCATTACCCTAGGGCGGGAAGCCCTACCCATAGGAACCCTAAGCCTAGCTACAAGTGGTCTACCCATTGGAACCCTAATCCTATCTCAAAGTGACTTACCTATAGGAACCCTAAACCTAAGGCGGGAAACCGTACACATAGGAACCCGTAACCCTCGGGCAGGAAGCCCTACCCATAGGAACCCTAATCCTAGCTCCAAGTGACCTACCCATAGGATCCCTAACCCAAGAATGGGAAGCCCTACCCATAGGAATCCAAACACTAGGGCAAGAAGCCCTACCCATAGGAACCCTAATACTAGCTGTAAGTAACCTACCCATAGGAACTCTAACCATAGCTCTAAGTGACCTTCCCACAGGAACCCTAACCCTAGGGCGGTAAGCCCTAGGCATAGGAACCCTAACCGTAGATAAAAGTGACCTACCCATAGGAACCCTAACCCCCGCTCCAAGTGACCTACCCATAGGAACCTTAACCCTAGTTCCAAGTCACCTACTCATAGAAACTCTAACCTTAGCTCTAATAGGCCTACACATAGGAACCCTAACCCTAGGGCGGGAAGCCCTACCCATTGGAACCATAAGCCAAGTCTTCGAAAGGCCTTCCCATAGGAACCCTCACCCTAACTCAAAATAACCTACCCATACGAACCCTAAAGCTAGCTCCAAGTGACCTATGCATAGGAACCCTACCCCTAGGGTGGGAATCCCTGCCCATAGGAATCCTAATCCTAGATCCAAGTGACCTACCCATAGGAACCCTAACCCTAGCTCCAAGTGGCCTACCGATAGGAACCTTAACCCTATTACCAAGTGACCTACCCATAGGAACCCTAACCATATGGCAGGAAGCCCTACCTATAGGAACCCTAACCCTAGTTCCAAGTGGCCTACCCATAGAAACCCTAACCCTAGCTCCAAGTGACCTACCCATAGGAACCCTAACCCTAT
>NC_133771.1:145335539-145338871 GCF_003597395.2 Chelonoidis abingdonii
CTAACCCTAGCTCCAAATGACCTACCCATAGGAACCCTAACCCTAGCTCCAAGTGACCTACCCATAAGAACCCGAACCCTAGCTCCAAGTGCCCTGCCCATGGGAAACCATACCATAGCTCCAAGTGACCTACCCATAGGAACCCTAACCCTAGCTCCAAATGACCTACCCATAGGAACCCTAACCCTAGAACAGGAAGCCCTACCCATAGGAAGCCCTACCCCTAGCTCCAAGCGACCTACTGTCATAAACAGATAGTTAAGGTTCATGTCTCTTTTACCTGTAAAAGGTTATCAAACTCAGTAAACCTGTCTGACACCTGACCAAAGGACCAATCGGGGGACAAGATACTTTCAAATCTTGGTGGAGGGAAGTCTTTGTTTGTGCTTTTTGGGTTCTTTCTTCTCTCTTGGAATTAAGAGGAACAAGACATATAACCAGGTTTCTCCAATCTTTCTAAAACATGAACTCTCATGTTCTAAATAATAATAGAATTAGTCTTTATATTTGTTTTCTTGATTTGCAAATGTGTATTTTGCTGGAAGGATATTTTACTTCTCTTTGCTGTAACTTATACTTAGGCTAGGGGGGAGGGAGTCCTTCTGATCTATGTAAAGCTGAGACCCTGTAAACCTTTTCCATCTTGATTTTACAGAGATAATTCTCACTTTTTCTTTCATTAATTAAAAGCTTTTCTTTTTAAGAACCTGATCGATTTTTTTTCTTGTGTAAGATCCAAGGGGACTGGGTGTGAACTCACCAGGGATTGGTGGGGGAAAGGAGGAGGTGGGGAGGGAAATTCCTCTCTGATTTAAGATTCAAGGAGTTTGAATCACACTATCTCTCAAGGTAACCCTGGGAGGGGAAAAGAGGGGAAATGCTTTATTCCTTTTTGTCTTAAGACCCAAGGGATTTGGGTCTTGAGTCCCCCAGGGAAGGTTTTTGGGTGACAGAGGGGACCAAACACTATATTTTGGTTGGTGGCACCGTTATCAGATCTAAGCTAGGATTTAAGTTCAGAGGGGTACATGCAGGACCCCACTTTTATGGACGCTAAAGTTCAAAGTGGGAAGTAGATCCTGACACCTACCCATAGAAACCCTAACCCTACGGCGGGAAGTCCTACCCATAGGAACCCTAACCCTAGCTCAAGGTGACCTACCCACAAGAACCCTAACCCTAGCTCCAAGAGAACTAACATAGGAATCCTAACCCTAGCTCCAAGTGGCCTACCCATAGGAACTCTCACCCCAGGGAGGGAAGCCCTACCCATAGGAATCCAAACCCTAGCTCCAAGTGACCTAGACATAGGAACCTCCCAGAGATGTACCCATAGGAACCCTAACCCTAAGCCTGGAAGCCCTACCTGTAAGAACCCTAACCCTAGCTCCTAGTAGTCTACCCATAGGAACCCTAACCGTAGGGCAGGAAGCCCTACCAATAGGGCAGGAATCCCTACCCTTAGAAACCCTAACCCTAGCTCCAAGTGACCTACTCATAGGAACCCTAATCGTAGCGTCAAGTTGTCTACCCATAGGAACCCTAACACTAGGGTGGAACCCCTACCAATAGGAACCCTTACACTACCTCCAAGTGACCTACCCATAGTAACCCTAACCCTAGGGAGGGAAGCCTTACACATAGGAACCCTACACCTAGCTCCAAGTGGCCTACACATAGGATCATGACCCTAGGGAGGGAAGCTCTATGCATAGGAATCCTAACCCTAGCTCCAAGTAGCCTACCCATAGGAACCCTAGCCCCACGACGGGAAGCCCTGCACATAGGAACCCTAACCCTAGAGTGGGAAGCCCTACCCATGGAAAATTTAACCCTAGCTGCAAGTGGCCTACCCATAGGAACCTTAACCCTAGGGTGGGAAGCCCTATCCATAGGAACCCTAACCCCACGACGGGAAGCCCTGCACATAGGAACCCTAAACCTAGAGTGGGAAGCCCTACCCATACAAAATTTAACCCTAGCTGCAAGTGGCCTACCCATAGGAACCCTAACCCTAGGGCATGAAGCTCTACCCATAGGAACCTTAACACTAGCTCCAAGTGACCTACTCATAGGAACCATAACCCTAGCTCCAGGTGACCTTCCCATAGGAACACTAACCCTAGGGGGTGAAGCCCTACCCATTGGAACCTGAGCCTTAGCTTAAAATGACCTACCCATAGGAACCCTAAAACTAGGCTGGGAAGCCTGACACATTGGAACCTTAACCTTAGTTCCAAGTGATCTATCCATAGGAACCCTAACCCCAGCTTCAAGTTGTCTACCCATAGGAAACCTAACCCTAGGGTGAGAAGCTCTACCCATAGGAACCTAAACCTAGCTCCAAGTGACTAAACCATAGGAACCCTAACCCTAGGGCGTCAAGCCCTTCCAATAGTAACTCTAACCCAAGCTCCAAGTGACCTACCCATAGGAACTCTAATCCTACCTCCAAGTGACCTACCTATAAGAACCCTAAGCCTATCTCCAAGTGACCTACTCATAGGAACCCTATCCCTAGAGTGAGAAGCCTTACCTATAGGAACCCTAACCCTAGCTCCAGTTGACCTACACATAGAACACTAACCATGGCTCCAAGCTGTCTACCCATAGGAACCCTAACCCTAGGGCGGAAAACTCTACCCATAGGAACCCTAACCCTAGCTCCACGTGACTAACCCATAGGAACCCTGACCCTAGCTCCAAGTGACCTACCCATAGGAACCCTAACCCTAGGGCGAGAAACCCTACCAATGGGAACCCTACCCCTAGCGCCAAGTGACCTGCCCATAGTAACCTTAACCCTAGGATGGGAATCCCTACCTATAGAAACCCTAACACTATCTCCAGGTGACCTACTCATAGAACCCTAACCCTAGCTCGAAGTGACTTACCCATAGGAACCCCCAACCCTAGGGCGGAAGACCGACCCATTGGAACCCTAACCATAGCTCCATGTGATCTATCCATAGGAAAACTATCCCTAGCTCCAAGTAATTTACCCATTAGAACTCTTGGCTCCAATTGACCTACCCATAGGAACCCTAGCCATAGCTCCAACTGACCTACCCATAGAAACCCTAAACCTAGTGCAGACAGCCCTCTCCATGGGAACCCTAACTCTAGCTCCAAGTCACCTAGCCATAGGAACCATAACCCTAGGGCGGGAAACCCTACCCAGAGGAACTCTAACCCTGGCTAAAAGTGACCTACCCATAGGAACCCTAACCCTACCTCCAAGTGACCTAGCCATAGGAACCATAACCCTAGGGTGGGAAACCCTACCCAGAGGAACCCTAACCCTGGCTAAAAGTGACCTACCCATAGGAACC
>NC_133771.1:145362502-145377537 GCF_003597395.2 Chelonoidis abingdonii
TAACCCTAGCTCAAACTTCCCTATCTATAGAAACCCTAACCCTAGCTCCAATGCCCTACCCATAGGAACCCTAACCCTAGGTGCTGGAAGACCCAACCACAGGAACCCTAACCCCTAGCTCAAAGTGCCCAACCTTAGGAATACTAATCCCACCTTCAAGTGCCCTACCCATAGGAACTGTAACCTTAGAACCAAGTGACCTACCCATAGGAAGCCTCATCCTAGGGCGGGAAGCCATACATATAGGAACCCTAATCATAGCGTCAAGTGCCCTACCCATAGGAACCCTAAACCTAGCTCCAAGTACTGTACCCATAGGAACCATAACCCTAGCTCGAAGTACCCTACCCATAGAAACTATCCATATGGCAGGAAGCACTACCCATAGGATCCCTAACTCTAGCTCCAAGTGCCTTACCCATAGGAACCGTAAACGTAGGGAGGGATGGACTACCCATAGGAACCCTAACCCTAGCTCCAAGTGCCCTACCCGTAGAAACCCTAACCCTAGGGTGGGAAGCACTACCCATAGGAACCCTAACCCTAGCTCCAAGTGCCCTACCCATAGGAACCCTGTTCCTAGTTTGGGAAGGCCTACCCTTAGGAACCCTAACCATAGCTCCTAGTGCCTTACGCATGGGAACCTTAACCTTAGCTCCAAGTAATCTACCCATAGGAACCCTTACCTTAAGGCTGGAATTCTTACCCATAGGAACCCAAACTCTAGCTCTAAGAGCCTTATATATAGGAACCCTAACCCTAGGGTGGAAAGCTCTACACATAGGAACCATAACCCTAGCTCAAAGTACCCTACCGATAGGACCCCTAATCCTAGGGTGGGTATCCCTACCCATAGAATCCCTAATTCTAAGGAGGGAAGCCCTACCCATAGGAACCCTAACCCTAGCTACAAGTGCGCTACCCATGAAAACCCTAACCCTAGATCCAAGTGACATAACCAATGGAACCCTAACCCTAGGTCCAAATACCCGACTGTAACCGGGTGGCACTCACCCCCGCAGCACCTCATGCTGGTCACTCCTGGGGATTAGCTCAAAACTGCAGCTGGAGAGCCCTCTGCAGGCCGGTGATCCGCCTTCCGGCTTCCGCTACTGGCCCCGTGTCCCTCCCTGGACTCCGGTGCCCCTTTTACGTGGGGTGCTGCCCCCTGGCAGTAACCCCTTTCTCCTTAGGGTTTCCCCTCCCTGGGAACCCCCCACTCTATCCCCACTTTGCCTCAGGGTCTTGGCAACTTCCCAGTCATTAGCTAGCCCCACACCCTGGGGCACACTGCAGTATTAGCCTCTCATCATCGGCAAAGGGGTTTGGACCTGCTGCCTTGGTCTACCCCTGGGTTGCACCCTGCAACCCCAGTACATCTTGGCCTACTCCTAGGCCGCAGCCTGGGGCTATCCAGGCAGGAACTCCCCGGCTCCGCTGCCTTCCCCAGCCCTGCTTCACCCCAGGTACCTTGTCTGGTCCCTTGCAGCAGCCAGGCCCTTCTCCCTCTGAACGCAGAGAGAGACTTCCTTGGCTCCTGGCTTCTCTGCCCTTTTATAAGGGCCTGTGGCTCAATTTGGGGCATTGCCTCAGCTGCTGCCACTTCCCCCAATCAGCCCAGCCTAAAAGGCTGCTTTCTCCAGCCCCGGTCCCTTCCCTGGGCTGTTTTTAACCCCTTCAGGGCCGGAGCAGGGATCCACCCTGCTACACCTACCCATAGGAATCCTAACCCTAGGGGGTGAAGCCCTATACATTGAAACCATAACCCTACCTCCGAGTGCCCTACCCATAGAAACCATAACCCTAGGGGGTGAAGCCCTGCACATTGCAGTCCTAGCTTCAAGTGCCCTTCCCATAGGAACCCTAAACCTAGCTCCAAGTGCCCTACCCATAGTAACCCTAACCCTAAGGCAGGAAAGGCTACCCATAGGAACTCTAACCCTAGCTCAAAGTGACCTATCCATAAGAATCCTAACTCTAGGCCACAAAGGCCTACCCACAGAAACCCTAACCCTAGGGCAGGAATCTCTAGCCATAGGAACCCTAGCTCCAAGTCCCCAGCCATAGTAACCCAACTCTAGAGCGGGAAATCTTACCCATAGTACTACTAACCCTAAGCGGGAATCCTTACCCATAGGAACCCCAACCCTAGCATCAAGTGCCTCTACCCATAGGAACCCTAACCGTAGCTCCAAGTGCCCTACCCATAGAAACTTTAATCCTAGGGCAGGAAGGCCGACGCATAGGAACCCAAACTCTAGCTCCAAGAGCCTTACCCATAGGAACCCTAGCCTTAGGGCGGGAAGCCCTACCCATACAAAGCCTAACTCTAGCTCCAAGTTCCCTACCTATAGGAGCCGTAACCCTAGAGTGGGAAGCCCTACTCATAGGAACTGTAACGCTAGCTCCAAGTGCCCTGCCCATAGGAATGCTAACCCTAGCTCCAAATGCCTTATAAATAGGAACCCTAATCCTAGGGCGGGAAGCCCTACCCATAGAAACCCTAACACTAGGGAGGGAATCCCTACACATAGGAACCCTAACCCTAGCTACAAGTGCGCTACACACAGGAACCCTAATCCTAGTTCCAAGTGCCCTACCCAAAGGAACCCTAACCCTAGGTCCAAATATCCTACCCATAGGAACCCTAACCCTACCTCCAAGTGCCCTACCCATAGGAACCCTTACCCTAATTCGAAGTTCTCTACCCATACGAACCCTAAAACCAGGAAGCCCTACCCATAGGAATACTAACCCTAGAGCGGGAAGCCCTGCATATAGAAACCCTAACCCTTGTTCCAAGTGCCCTACCCATAGGAACCCTAACCTAAGGGCGGGAAGCCCTACCCATAGGAACCCTAACCATAGCTCCAAGTGCCCTACCCACAGGAACCCTATTCGTAGGTCCAAATGCTCTACTAATTGGAACCCTAACCCTAACAGCAAGTGCCCTACCCATAGGAACCCTAACCTTAGTGTGGGAAGTACTACCCTTAGGAACCTTAACCCTAGCTCCGAGTGCCTTATCCGTAGGAACCCTAACCCTAGCTTCAAGTGCCCTACCCTCAGGAACCCTAACCCTAGCTCCAAGTTCCCTTCCCATAGGAATCCTAACCCTAGGGCGGGAAGCCCTACACATAGGAATCCTAACCCTAGCTCCAAGTGCCCTACCCATAGGAACCCTAACCCAAGGGTGGGAAACCCTACCCATAGGAACCCTAATCCTAGTTCCAAGTGCCCTACCCAAAGAAACCCTAACCCTAGGGTGGGAAGCCCTACCCATAGGAACCCTAACCCTAGCTCCAAGTGCTCTATCCATAGGAATCCTACCCCTAGGGCAGGCAAGCCTACCCATAGGAACCCTAATCCTAGTTCCAAGTGCCCTACCCATTGGAACCCTAACCCTGAGGCCAGAAGCCCTACCCGTAGGAACCCTAACCCTAGCTCCAAGTGACCTACCATTAGGAACCCTATCCCTAGGGCGGGAAGCCCTACCCATAGGAACCCTAACCCTAGCTCCAAGTGCCCTATCTTTAGGAACCCTAACCCTAGGGCGGGAAGCCCTACCCATAGGAACCCTAACCCTAGCTCCAAGTGCCCTACCATTAGGAACCCTATCCCTAGCGTGGGAAGCCCTACCCATAGGAACCCTAACCCTAGCTCCAAGTGCCCTACCCATAGGAACCCTTACCCTAGCTACAAGTGCAACAGCTTTGGATATAGTCCAGCACAGCTCCTGATAGGAAGACAACTCAGAACCACTGTTCTAACTTTGGAAAATAACGTATTCTCCATAGTGGCCAAACTTGAAGAGAATAGCCAAAGTGGAAAAAAAAGCTAAGATGTCCCATGGACACTTTTACAATCCATAAAACGTGACCGGGAGTCCTGTGGCAGCTTATAGACTAATAGATGTACTAGAGGATAAGCTTTCATTGGTGAATACCCACTTCGTCAGATGCATGTAGTGGAAATTTCCAGATCAGTCTAGAGATAACGAGGTTAGTTCAATCAGGTAGGATGAGGCCCTCAACTAGCAACTGAGGTGTGAACATCAAGGGAGGAGAAACTGCTTTTGTAGTTAGCTAGCATTTATCCTTTTACATAGGGACTGTCCAGTTTGGCCAATGTACTTAGCAGAGGTGCATTGCTGCACATGATGGCATATATTACATTGATGGACATGCAGGTGAATGTACCCGTGATGTTGTGGCTGATCCAGACTCTCTACTCAGACCCTTTGCCACCAGCATTCCCAGTATGTCCCTATCTCTTCGACACCATTGATTTCCTGAGAAATGGCAATATACAAATCCTGTAGGGGAACACAGACTAACACGGCTACCCATCTGACGCATAAGATGTCGCTCAGTCAGGGAGTAGCTGGAGCTAGAACCTGTGACCATGTTTATGTCAAACTGGATGGAGAACTCCAGCTGTCATAAAGAAAAAGAATTCAGCACTCAGTTCATATGTGATTGAGAACAACAGTGGAGAGTTCAACAGAAACCATCATCATCTGCAGTTTGTTCCTCAGAAAGAACAATCAACAAAGCAAAATCTGTTCCTCAGAAAGAACAATCTATGGAGTAGTCTACAGATGGCAGATATAGATCAAGACAATGACAACTCAAGGATCCCAAACTGACCACAGCTAATTGTTGCTACTAATGGATATCAAGATGACCATGTTGTTATGCATTCAAGTCACGTAATTAGGAAGCCCATATGATTCAAAGACACTTAACAGACTGATTCATACTAAACTTCAAAGATAGAGTGATACTGTATATTTTGTGAACAGTAGGAATGTAAAAGCTAAAGCAGGAGATGTAATGGAATTCTAAAGTGCATTATGCCATTCAGCCACTAAGTGGCAATACATGTAAAACACCTCATTTAAGCTAACCTCAACCATACGTGGCAGAGCATTAAATGATCTCATGATGAACACATCTGGTGTGTACCTCGCTAAAAAGGAAGCTACAGGACTCATCACCAGAGTGCCTTCTGTGGTCAGGCATAACATAGCAGCTCTCTCCTTGTCTGCTGCCTCCTGCTGACAGCCTCTCTGGTCCTCTGATTGTCCATCTCTTCCTGTGACTCATCTCTCTATCTAGGTCGCAATTTAAGTCCATCCCTTCCAGGGTAACAAAATGTCCAACAAACCAGTGTCCAAGACCTTGTATCAAGTCTTCAGCCCTAACTCTGGGCCCTGTGAGTCTCACCCCCTTTTCTCAGGATTCTCTGTTGTCATTGCCCCTTTCTCTAGTCTCATGCTGCTGAAAATCTCCTCTCCTTGTGAAAAGCTTATTTGTCTGGAGGCACATAGCCCACACATACCAAGTATGGATCTTCAAGAGTTAGCACAGCCTGAACATAAAGTTCTTTGTGACATTGGAGGCTGCATGTTATCAGTGCAGTGTATTCATTATCAAATTACTGCTAATATAGATGCTAGAGGAAGTGGCTGGTAGAGGAACCCAGGACCTCCAACTACACCAGATTCCAGGCCCAAAAAGAATCTATCACCAGCATACAAGATCTGCTCAATCCAACTCCTTGCTGCCGCTGCCCTGGGCTTCTTCCTACTATGGCCTTTCTCAGGCCTTCTCGCCTGCTATCTTTCTGGGTTCAACTTTCTCTCAGGCCTCTCCCCTGAAATCCCCTAATAAAATCCTTGCGTTTTTATCAGGGCTTAGCACTGTAGCTCACTGCCCTCCTAGCTACCACTTCATTTCTCTCCTGGCCTCTTGCCAGACTTCTCTACTTAGGAAAGCATCCCAAAACCAACCTTCTTTCCCAGGCTTGGAACCACCTTCTGCTCTGAACTTCCTTTATTTATTGTCCTCTTCATTAAGCCAGTCCACTTCTCAGATGCAGCCTAGTAATTGGCCTCTCAGGCCCACATTAATCCATTCAGAGCCCTTGTGGGGTACTCAATCCATCACAGACCCAGTCCTTCAACTCTTACATACAAAATATTGCAAACTCCAGAAGGTCTAAAATCATGAATTAGGAATACAAAAATCAAGCGATTGTTTTTAAACAATATACTATGGTTCTTTTCATTTACCTTCTGGGTTTTGAACCTTTATGGTAGAAGTTGGGTCACATTTTTAAGCTTTTCTCCACAATCATAGGCTAGAAATTTACATTATTTTTAATTAAAACTCAGTTCCTCATGTATTCACATGACTCCAGAAGCTGCAACTGTAAGAAAATATATTCCAAATAGTTTGAGACACTATAAAAATCAGAGTTTATAACACCACATACATGAATAGTCATTGGATTAAGTAATAAGCAATTTTAGCTTCTTCATCCTGTTCCTCTTGTGCTTGTGAGTTGGAATTGGCTGGTTTTTGGTTACAGAGCCAGGCTAACACAGCTACCCTCTGATACTGGTTTTTGGGATGACTATTCCTTGGTTGTTTTTGACCTCCTGGCTTAGTCCCTCATTTTCAAAATCAGGATGTAATCCTAGGTCTCCTGAAAAGAAAGTCTACTGAACTAATTTACTGAATCACCCAAACAGAAACTAAGAATTAATTTCTGCTCCTGAACCTGAAAGCCTACCTTAATTGCAGAGTCAGCAGAAATATTGACACTTTTAACTTATTTTTCTTTGTGTGCTTTGAAAGCAATAGGAGGAAGATCATTAAGGTTGTCTTATTACTATATTGGGAAAAGCTACAGAAATATTACATACATCTTCTTGGCCTTTTGCCTATGCTCAAGTGTAGTGTCAGTGCAATATCGAACAAAGTCTCTCTGGGGGAGTATCTCCTGCTTTTGAAGAGGTCTCTCAGACTATGATTTAAAAAGCCTTTTCCTTCTCTAACTGCTTTGATCACTATAGCCGTTCACATCTACAAAAGGTGAAAGGAGAAAAGCAGAGAAAACTGAAGAGAAGTGATCAATTCTCCTCATTAAAAGCTAAAAGATTCCATACAAGAGCAGTTGTTAAACTGCAGTTGTTATTCTCAGAAAGGCAATTCTGAAAATGGCTCTTTGGGGTTACATATTTATTCTTTCAATGATTTCCATATAAACTTGTTTTTCAGTTGAAAAACTAAGGATGAGAAGGATTTGTGTGTGTTTATGGGATCCTGTGGAAAGGGGTTCATTCCCTTCATGCCTCATGAGAAAGGAGAGGGGATCAACTGGCCATGGTAACACAATGACAATGCAACACAGATGAGATTGTGATGTATCTTTATAGCGTGACCAAGGAGTTTGTAAATGAGCATTTCCCCTACTATCAGCCTTCCTGAAATAGTGAGCCTTTCAGTGAGCTCTGACTCTTCCTCCAGTGAGGCACATTTCTCGGTCAACTCTGGCTTGACCTTGGAGAACCCAAGATCAAATGTGCTGTAGCTGTTTGTAAAAAAGTGGAGAAGAAAAGCAGTATACTGGAAGTGGGTTCCAAGTCAATACACTATGAATAGGTCCTGTAAAGGCAAAGCAACTCCTCTTTGGCTCCACTTCCTTTCGCCAGGGTGAGTAGAAGACTGGGTTTTGTTGGGGCAGAATCATCAGTGAATGAGACAAGTGTAAGAAGAAGAAAGGGAAACTGACAAGGTAGGTGATATGGAAAGGCATCTCATACTCTTTTTTTTTTTTTTTTTTTTTTAAAAGACATTCACTGTATGGCAGCTTTTGTTCAGTCTGTGGACTTGCCTATTAATAAACACAGTATCTGAAGCTGCTGAAAATCTCCTCTCCTTGTGAAAAGCTTATTTGTTTGGAGGCACATAGCCCACACATATCAAGTATGGATCTTCAAGAGTTAGCACAGCCTGAACATAAAGTTCTTTGTGACACTGGAGGCTGCATGTTATCAGTGCAATGTATTCATTATCAAATTACTGCTAATATAGATGCTAGAGGAAGAGTCTTTCTATGCATACGGACAATTGATGCAGGAGTAATTATTTTCGAACTTACAGACATGGACTTAAAATTCCATCTGTCCTGCAGGAACGCAGTGAGGGTTATTTTTATTCATTTGTTTTTGTGTTCTGCTTTGAATTTCTTTCCCCACCCCATCCTCAGAAAAATCAGTGTAATTCAACATAATTCACTCAACAGGCCAGGAAATTGCATGGGACTTATTCAAGCCTAACAAAGCTGAGCTAAGACTCCACATTTACCAATTTTAATATATGCTGCAGGAATAAGTACTTGAATTGAACATCTACTTACACCTCTAGAAGGGCCTCACCTCCATGAATCCTCCTGCTTAGTTTCTCAGCCTACTCCTTTTTCCTATGGCGTCCTGACTGTTTAAGTAGTGCATGTATGAAGGGCTGGTGATTTTGTTCCAAGCGGGGATGTCTCTTTTGTAATTTGTCAAGATGGAACTAAGACAACATGATATGGAGGGAATATTTGGGTGCCTCTGATAGGTCATTCAACATCAACCTAACAGCAACTTTAACAAGCTGATCCTAAAGGCAAAGCATCACAAATACAATCTCAAGAAAATGAAAAAAGCAGAAGTAGGTTTAAGTTATAATTTACGTATTGGGTACACAGATGATAGGCAGCCCAGAGTCTCAGTGACCTTGATAGTATCACAGGAAATTTTTACATAAAGAGTAATCTTCAATTGCTTAGGGACTGAATAAGTGGGGTTTTTAACTCTTTTGCTTTTTCACTGTTGCCACATCTTTAAAGTGTACTGTGACAGAGCCAAACTGGTGGGGTACAGGAGTCTGGTGGACAGCAAATATAGTGGTCACTGGATGAGTAGTTTTCTGTTCCCTGAGTGACCAGAGCAGGGGCTGCACTAGAGTAATCAGGAACCTGCTAGAACCACTTCAGGCAGACAGGCTGATTTGAACACCTACAGCCAATCAAGGCAGGCTAATCAAGGCACCTGGGTTTAAAAAGGAGCTCACTCCAGTTAGGCCAGAGGGAGCCAGAGGAGAGGAATTGCATGTGAGGAGCTGGGAGCAAGAGGCACAAGGAGCTGAGAGTGAGAGGCTGTGCTGCTGGAGGACTAAGGAGTACAAGCGTTATCAGACACCAAGAGAAAGGTCCTGTGGTGAGGATAAAGAAGGTGTTTGGAGGAGGCCATGGGGAAGTAGCCCAGGGAGTTGTAGCTGTCATGCAGCTGTAACAAGAGGCACTATAGACAGCTGCAATCCACAGGGCCCTGGGCTGGAACCCGGAGTAGAGGGTGGGCCCGAGTTTCCCCCAAACCTCCCAATTCCTGATCAGACACAGGAGGAGTTGACCCAGATTGTGGGGAAGATCACTGAGGTGAGCAAATCTGCCAAAAAGTGCAGGACCCACCAAGGCAGAGGAGGAACCTTGTCACAGTACCTATGTTATTTTCTTAAAAAGTCAAAAGTCCAAATTTATCATTGAAATCTGAACTCAGATATAATCTTCCTTCTCCCCTAATTCATCATACAGAATAACAAACAGTATGATATTTGGATGCTTTGGGTGAGTATTATGCTGAAACCAAGCCACACACACTCTAATGTACAGCATTAAAAAAGGGACCACATATCAGAACAAAAGTCAAAGAAGAGGAGAGGACAGAACAGCACCACAAAGATAGCTGAGTCACAGTGAGCACAATTACTACTAGGGCTTTTCTTAACTCCATCCTCAAAAGGGAAAATTACTGTGTTGTTTCTTTTTTTTCAGGAGAGGGTGCACCAAGAAGGGAGGGAAGCTACTGATATAATAGAAATCTCTAGGCAGTAATGTACAGTACAGGTGTAATGTAGTAAGCATGTTGGGAAACCAAAAAGTTTCTTATCTGTTCATACCCCATCTTTCTCTTCATTTACATTGCCCTTTGGTTTTCACCTTTCGACTAGAGTGACTCCTTTGTCTCTTTTCACTGCAGCTAAACGGTGGCCTACTTCTTTCCTACAGCCTGTAGAAAGCTTCAGGGCAACAACATTTCTAACTGTAAGAACTTTACATTAGCAAATAGTGTTTTGAGGAAGTGTACACAGGAACATTAATGCAATACCAATTATATATCCAAGTATTGCTTCTTGTGCTTATGTTTCCCCTAAATCAAGACTGGCACATTTTTCACTCTAACACCCAGCACCACACTGTAATTGCCACAAGTAATTATTCAGAACAGAAATAATGGGAAAATAACATAACTTGGGCCAGCTCATGAATTAACATCCAGGTTTAAATGCTTTCAAATGTTGGAACAAAATGCCAAGCCCCAAACAATGTGTTTGTGATGCTACATTATCTATAACCTGAGATCACACATTTTAAAATGAGATCCAGACAAAGGTAAACAAAAATCCTTTGGATTAGAATCCACCTAAATTGCAGATTTTAGGGCCTGATTTTTATACAATTAGATGAGCAACAGCAGACATGATATGAGCAAGCAATGTTGCCCCATTATTTGTGAGGTGAAATCCATTAAATAATGTTTCCTATACAGAGAAAGAAGCACATTCTGGGTTATATCATTCCATTTGCCTTCCAGGCAGAAGAGCGAGAACATGACAAAGCCAAGGGGACAGAGGGCATGGAAAAGGATACAGTATCCCTCTAAGGGCATTATGGTTTACTCTACAAGAGGGAGAAGAAAAGGACTGTGGGGGAGTCAGTTGGAACTCTAAGGTATCATAAACCCACAAACCCTAGCCAAATTTTAATAAGTGTTAATTCTGACCTCTTCGAGGGAAGAGGTTGTGGAGACCTCCATTACTGCTCCCCAGATTTCCTTATCACAGGGTGGGAAAGAAAAAGGCTTTCTGGCTTCACTAAGGCTTGTCTCATTGACCAAGGAGAAAGGTGTGACAGAACCATGCAACCAGATCTTGGCACTTGTCTCCTTCAGGTTCCAGCAGACCTTATCATCCCTCTAGTTATTCCCAGCACATCATAAGTGCAATGAATTAATGCTAGCCAACAACATTAAGAAGAACAGGAAAGGATTTACCAAAATCCAATGGTTGAAAGTTAAGGTCGTCAATGTTAAAACTCAGATATAAGATACACATTTTTAATGGTGACAACATTGGAACAGATCATCAGGAAATATGGCAAATTCTCCATCATATGGATGTCTTTCTAAAAGATATACTAGAGCTCAAACAGAAGTCATGGGGCTAGATAATCTCTTCATGAAATTCAGACTGGAAATAAAGCATACACTTTTAACAGTAGAAATAACTAAATAGGGGACCAATTTACCAAGGATTATGGATACAATTCTCAGTTATAATTCCCTCTGGTTAGGAATTTATTTTTTTTACTATAATTCATTATTTTCTCTGGCTGTACCTTTGTCCATAACTGTAGGCACTATTTAGCTCAGTAGAACCATATCCCTGATAATATGTGGACTCATTTATCATGTAAATTAAATGTTACATTGCTACCATCCTTTTTAAGTACTAGCCCTACTGAAAGCTGTTCTCTGATTTACAGAGGTGTAGAGGGAGTACAAGCTTACACTGGCTTTATTTGGACCTGTAAACACCTCTGTGTTTGAGTATTTAACAACTCAGAGGGGATGAGCCAGCCTGACTGATAAACATCTGCCACATAAAACAATGGTGAATAAGTTTAGTAGCTGATATTTTAATTTTTTTTTTAATCAAACTTTTCATTAGTCTTTGCAATGCCAATAGACACAACAGGACTACTTAAGGGACTGAATTGTCTGATGGATGAAAACAAGATGTTATTCTTAAAGTCTTTCATGTATTGTTTTAATACCAAAAATGTTTTACCAACACAGACAAATCAGAATGATTTCATAAAGCATGAATAATACAGGTATCTGCAAAAGTGAACATTGACAAATTGACCAAAACAGAGTACACTGACTATGACTGACTGGACACCAAGCTGAGTTTTAACTGTTTGTGATTTCTTTTCCCTTTTCGTTTTAGTGGCGATGGAATATTTACATAATATTCCTTCATATTCAGAACTTCATACATGACAAATGGAATGAACTTCTGTACATTTGTGAAATCGAAGCATGTAGTGATTCACTTTGTGAACTTCCATCCTGCATAGACTCCTATGTGGTTTGCACAATTATGGTATGACCCCCAGCAAAGCAAAACTGCTTCCTTCCAGACATTACTAACACTGGTGTAGTAGAGATGAGGGGGAAAAAGATCACTTTGGGTCAAACTGAGCCTTGGTCTAAGCATGCTGAATTCTACTTACGTCAGAGTTTTGTCTGCATACACTATGGCTATTTTTTGTATTACTGAAGCTGATCTTGGTAATGAATGCGCTATGAGCTATCCAAAGTTTATAGTATTGTTTTATCGTTCAGAGGTTTTATTGTTCATGTTATGCTTGCTGTTTGACATTGACAGAGCACCAATATAGAGTCACAGTTGGTATATATTATATACTACAACATTTATAGAACAAGAAACATTTTTCACAACCCAATCCTAACACACATGCTAGGTCCTTAAGAGCAATACAGAGCAATTTATAAATGCAGTTGCAGTCCATGTATGCCCAGGAGGACTGAATGCTGAGCAATGATTACATTGATATAATCTGAATGAACTTTATGACCTAGTTATGAATGTATTCACAACAGCAATATTAATTATGTATAATGTATTGTGCCTCCTTTTTTGCTCAATTAAAAGCATTGCTATATTAAAAAGTGTTCAAAATTAATTAATTGGTAATTGCATGAATGGAAAATAGCTCATAGAAATTTTGAACAGAAGGATACCCTTAAGAGAATCTTAATGCCTTGCCTTTTGAAATATGATGAAGGAGCAATTTAATCCATTCAGTTGCAGAGTTTTGGGTTGCATTCATGGAAATTTACAGGTTTTCTCATTAACCAGATGTCTTTTCTATTGTTCAGTGACTGCAACAACATATGGAGAATTAAATGGAAAAATAATTTAAAAACACAGAAAATAAGGAATGCAGAGTCTGAACAAAGCATGCCACTCTAGTTTGTACCAATGTCTTCGTGTGCATGCAGCATTCTCTGCAAATCAGCCTGAATTTACTGTGTCTTGCATTTTCATAAAAGCCACAATCTAGCTATGATTTTGGGTCTAATTGATTACAACAGGAGATTTGCCTAAGTGACTACTGTATCAAATCAGGTTGGCAGTGACCTTGGCACATAATAGTCTAGTAGGATTTCCAAATTTTGGCTGGAGATAATCCTGGAGATTTCATCACATGACAATCTTTAATTAAAGATTAATCTTTAATTCCTGGAGTCTCTGGGACACTCCTGGAGAGTTGGAAACTGTATAGTCTAACCTCCTGTGGGCTGTACCACTTTGATCTAGTTTCAGTTGTTGAGTTTGGTGTGTGGGTACTGGTGGTTTGTGATATAAAGGAAGTGAGACTAGATGATGGTCCCTTCTAGCCATAAATGCTAGGACTCTATTGAACCCCATTTTTGTCAGAAGCACAAAGGCATGATATGGTGTAACCTGTGCTACCTCATAGCATGCAGGGTTGCACCCACATTTCCAAGCTATTTGTGTTTTACTAAGAAAGATTGGACTGACCTCTAGGTTTACAGGCCCTTTGATAATGATGACTTGCCTTTTCCTATTTACCCTCAAAGGACTAGTGTAATCCAACACCTCTCTGTCATCAAGAATGACCTTATTTCTCTAGATTTTTTTTTACACGTTTACCCTTGTCGAAAAGATCACGCTGAAATGTGTTAATTGCCTCAATTACCTTAAGTAATGCATTACACTGTCACAACACTGACAGGTGATGTTCTCCGGAGTCTTGGTTGCTTTAATGTTCTTTTCCAACATCCAGCAGACGCTATTCACACACATTATAAAAATGTGGGCGTAGTTTGTCCACCTCTGACCTAGTCCCTGGAATATAAGGAGAGAGAGAAGGAGAATGTCTGGGAGAAAGAAGGGCTCTTTCCACAGGCTCTGGCAGTTGGGAAGATAGGCAGGGTGGGAAGTTTTTGGCTTGTTACTCTTTTTTTGCTTATGTTACATCCTTTGGTCTGTGTATATAAAGAGTCTCTCCTTCATAACACACCCATTTCTGCAGTGCTGCTTCCTAGGCAGTCATTTACCATTTTGTATTTGTGCACTTGATTATTTCTTCCTATGTGTAATATTTTGCATTTGTCTGTATTGAATTTCATCCTATTTAATTCAGACCATTTCTCCAGTTTGTCAAGATCATTCTGAAATCTAATTCTATACTCCAAAGCGCTTTCAACCCCTCCCAGCGTGGTACTGTCTGCAAACTTTGTTTACTCTCTCTGTCATTATCCAGATCATTTATAAAGATATTGAATAGAATCAGACTCAGGACAGATTCCTGTGGGATGTCACTTGATATGCCCTTCCAGCTGGATTGTGAACAATTGATAATTACTCTTTGGGTATGGTTTTCCAGCCAGTTGTGCACCCACCTAGATTCATCTAGGCTATATTTCTCTAGTTTGTTTATAAGAAGGTCATGAGAGACAGTATCAAAAGCCTTACTAAAGTCAAGATGCAACACATCTCCTGCTTCCCCCTATCTACAAGGCTTATTATCCTGTCAAAGAAGAATATTAGGTTGGTTTGACAGGACTTGGTCTTGACAAATCTGTGTGGACTGTTTCTTATTACCTATTTTCTTCCAGGAGCTTAAAAATTGTTTTTTTTTAATTATTTGCTTCATTATCTTTCTGAGTACTGTAGCTAAGCTGATTTAATCATCCCATACACTTAGCATGCTTGTAATTACTTTATTACCTTAGTATCATCTAACTTTAATAAGATGAAAGCTATAGCTAGCTATTCCTAGTTTTCATCTCATTATCAAAGTAAATGTTTTGGTATATAAGTAGTAATCAATAGTCTTCAGGAGTTCAGTGAGCAGACAAGCTCTCAATAATAACTGGTTATCCCAAGGTGTCATGGTATAATTCCCCACTCTGAACCTTAGCGTCCAAAAGATGGGGTACCAGCATGAATTCCTCTAAGTTCAATTACCAGCTTAGTACTTGTAGCGCTGCCACCAACCAGGAATTCCAGTGCCTGGTACACTCT